>NW_025389716.1:0-8772 GCF_016433145.1 Gracilinanus agilis | reverse complement strand
ACACCTAGCAGATTGGCTAAAATGAAAGAAGGGGAGAGTAATGAATGTTGGAGGGGATGTGGCAAAATTGGGACATTAATGCATTGCTGGTGGAGTTGTGAACTGATCCAGCCATTCTGGCTGGCAATTTGGAATCATGCTCAAAGCACTATAAAAGAATGCCTGCCCTTTGATCCACCCATACCATTGTTGGGTTTGTACCCAAAAGAGATCATAGATAAACAGACTTGTTCAAAAATATTTATAGCTGTGCTTTTTGTGGTGGCAACAAACTGGAAAAGGAGGGTATGTCCTTCAATTGGGGAATGGCTGAACAAACTGTGGTATATGCGGGTGATGGAATACTATTGTGCTAAAAGGAATAATAAACTGGAGGAGTTCCAGGCGAACTGGAGAGACCTCCAGGAAGTGATGCGGAGCGAAAGGAGCAGAGCCAGAAGAACATTGTACACAGAGACTGACATATTGTGGTAAAATCGAATGTAATGGGCTTCTGTACCAGCAACAATGCAATGACCCAGGACAGCTCTGAGGGATTTATGGTAAAGAAAGCTACCCACATTCAGAGGAAGAACTGCAGGAGAGGAAACATATAAGAAAAACAACTGCTTGAACACATGGGTTGGGGTGGACATGATTGGGGATGTGGACTCGAAACTACCACACCAATGCAACCACCAACAATTTGGAAATTGGTCTTGATCAAGGACACATGACAAAATCAGTGGAAATGTGCGTCAGCCATGGGTGGGGGGAATGTGGGGGGTGAAGGGGAAAGTAGGAGCATGAATCATGTAACCATGTTAAAAATGATTATTAATAAATGTTTAAATTTAAAAAAAAACAAGATTATGAATTTATAGCAGAGCCTGGATTCAGTTTCAACGTTCTTGACTGGAGGTTGGGAGGGGGAGAGACTTTCTTTTAAACTATGTAGAAGAGATTTTGAATAAGGAGAGTGAAATGGGGTATGGGAGGTGGGGACTGTGTTTAAGAAAACTTTCATCTAATTCCATGATTGCCCTGTGTGGCATCTAGTTATCTTTCAAGAACTCAAGACATAAATAACATAAAGAAACAACAAAACTTACCCATACTTCAAATTCCATCTCCTTTCCCTTAAAAATAAGCATCGTACTCTGTGCTGGTAGTTCTCTGTGAACAATTAAAGCTAAGTAATTACTAATTATCCTGGCAAAGGAATCAGCTGTTGCCCATTGTGATATTATATTCACCTTAATATTGGAGCTTTAAATGAAAACTGTTCATTAGAGAAGACAAGTTGGCTGTGGTAAAATGCTAATCATCTCTCTCCATTACTCCCAAGAGGGAAGAGGAAGGACTTTGCTCTCAAGGGGGGACTTCCCTGCTAATGTTTCTGTGTTTTGCAAAATTTTTATTCAGAGTGTTTGTCACATCTGCTGCTGGAGTGGAAAAGGAAATAATTACTTGAAAGAGGAATGACTGATGTTTCAGGGCGTCTGCCCATGCCTCTAGAATGGGAACATTCCTTCAACCCAAGTATGCATGGTTAAGCCTAACAATGCCTGGTATGACCAGAAGGATGCAGAGGTTAATACAACTCCCAGGTTCTGAATAATTTGGTTACTCTATATGTACTCTGAAGCTAAGAAAACTGAAGGCAAAAACCTAATCAAATTCCATCTATCACAAGGAGAGGGAAGTAGCTGAGAGGGCTCTAGGAAAAGTGTGTGTGTGTGTGTGTGTGTTTCTTATAATATGGTACAGCATAAGAAAGCCCTTAGTTCAGAAATTATTTCTTATAAAAAATGTTTGAAAGAATTGCTTACCATCTCCTAGAGGAGGGAGGGAAGGGAAGGAGGGAGGCAATATAGATCTTATGATTTCAGAAAATGTATGTTGAAAATGTTATTACATATAATTTGGAAAATAAAATATCTTTGAATGAAGAAAAAACTTGAAGGGAAAGTGAGATGACTCAGAATCCTGGGCCTGGGATTAGGAATTCCTGGGTTCAAATCTCACCTCAGTCACTTCCTAGTTGTGTGACCCTTGGCAAGTCACTTAATACCAATTACCTAACCCTTAGCATTTTGCCTTGGAACCAATACTCAGTATCAATGCTAAGATAGAAAGTAAGGTGATTTTTTTTCAGTGTTTGAGGAGGTAGTTTACTGCAGAAAAAGTCCCCTTGACTTGGATTATAAAATTTTCCATGTCCCAAGGTTCTAGGATCCCCCGGGCTAGGTTCTGAAATACATAAATAGATATGTAAGTACTTGGAAAGTGTGATCATTAAAAGCTAACATGGGTTCACCAAGAACAAGGTATGCTACACTAAATCATTCTCTTTTTTTTAGGAGGTGATAGTAATTTTGTTTTGTTTTGTTTTTTGTTTTGAACTAGGATAATTGCATATAGGAATCCTATAGACACAGAATACTAGGATTTCAGCAAGACATGTGTCCAAATCTCTCATAATAACTTTGTGGACAAGATGGAAAGATATGGGCCATTGATTTAATGGCCATTGCCAAATTGGAATGAATTTCCTAGTAAGTGTCACAGGACTCTGTCCTCAATGCAATTCTGTTTTAGATTTTTATCAATGAATTTAATTCATACATAACAGTTCTATCAGATTTGCAGATATCATGAAGCTATGGAGGACTTCATTTTTTCTTCATTTTTCTACTATTTCACACAATTCTCGAGGTGTGGTAAATGCTTAATAAATCATTGATTGACCTCAGATCTTTATTAGTTCAATCTACACCTGTGCTAGAATCCATTCTACAACATCTCTAATGAGCTATCATCCAAATCCCACTTAAAGACCTGTGAAAATAGGGAACATCACTACTTCAAAAGGCCTTTTATCCTATTATCTCTCTCCCTCAAACTTGGACTCCTTTTAGTTTTGTTTATTTTTTTCTGGCACTTTCCCCCTCACTTTTTCACCACATTTTTTTGCCCATCATAATCCTTCTCTTCTTCCAAATCTCACCCAAAGTTCTGATTAATCCCTCCTCCATGAAATGTTCAGGGATTTGAAGATGGCAATAATTTCCACCTTTATTCTCTCAAAACAAAACAATACCACACATCTTTTCTTTAGGTTAAATTATTCTCAGATCTCTAAATACTTGTTAATTTATCAAGTATTATACCTATGTAACAAGCCCAAAGAGAGGAACTGGGATAGAGGGAAGGTAGGTTGGTTGTGCCCAAGCCCCACTTAGTGTTAAGGAACTTATGAAGTATTATAACCCTCCCATTGCCAAGTGTTTATGAACATTGATTTCTCTCTGGAATGACGCTTCTGCTAGACTGTGTGTACAGAAAAAGGAATTCCATTTATTTTGTTCAGTGCTCTGAAGGGAGAATACCCAAAGGGCATTTAAAAGCAACACAAAGTTTAGCAGAGTGACATTTTCCATTTCTCTCCTCAAATAAAGAAGGAACATTACAGAATCTCTGTTTAGGGAGAGAAGTGGTGTATTGGATTTTCAGTTGGCAGACGTAGTGTTGAGTTTAGGTTCTGACCCTTACTGGTTGTATGAGCTTGACAAGTCACTTTGCACCTTAAACCTCAGTTCCTTCCCTATAAACTGAGAACAATAATCCCTGCCCTACTTGAGAATGATTTATTAATTGAAAACTAGTAGTGATTCTCCAAATCATCTAGTCTAATCTCCTTATTTTTCAGGTGAATAAGCTTAGCTTCAGGAACTAATGACATTGTCTGAGGTCACATAGGTAATAAGTGTTTGAGGAGGGATTCTGACCCAGGACCCTGGACCATAGGTTTAAAAATGAGAGGAGGAAGTCACCATAGTCAACAAGCATCTGTTAATTCAATTCAACTCCCCAGACATGTATTCAGCATCTACTGTTTTTAGAATGTTGTGTTTAGCATTGGGGGGATATAAAATTAAGAAAAAGTGGGGACTTGTCCTAACTGAACTAAAAGTCTAACTGGTGGTGGTTAAGAAACCGATACTATATGTTAAGCATTGTACTGAGTTCTGAGGATGCAAAGAAAAGCAAAAACACAGTGGCTGCCCTCAAGGAGCTAATATCTATTGGGGAGGCAACATAGAAATAACTAGGAACAAATAAGATATTTCCAAGTGAATATCAAACAGTCTGAGAAGTGGGACTGTAATCTCTGGAGGGAGAAAGCTTAGTTTTGAAGGAAACCAGAAAAAGTAAAGGGATGGAAATGAAGGGATAGAATATTCCAAATATAGGGGGCAGTGCTATAGGAGAAGAAGTATTATGGTCAAAGAATGGTAAGGAGGCCGGCATTGTTGGATCACAGAGTACACGAAGAAGAACTGAGTCCTACCCATCCCACCACTATTTTTTCACATGTGAAAACTGAGATGGAAAGAGGTGAAGTGATTTATTGAGGATCATAGAATTAGTTCTGAGATGATATTTGAATTCAAGTCTTCTGGGTGCACAAGCCCCCCTTTCTATCCACTATAGTACATTGCTTACTTATGTAGTATGTTGGGTATGAGTTGTTGTGTGAATCCATTGAGATAATGGATATGAAAGAGATTGGTATATAGTGATAATAGTTCTGGTTTTGGACTCAGGGGACCATAGTTCAGGTCCAAGCTCTTCTACTTTAGACACATCTGGGAAATTCAGTTTCTTCATCTATAAAATTAGAAGATTGATTCTATGTGAACTTTTAAAAATATATATTTGATAGAATTTATTCTTTTATCTCACCTCCTCCATCTCCTCGCTGCCATATTACCTGACCGCCCCGCCCCAGAGAGAGAGAGAGAGAGACAGACAGACAGACAGACAGAGAGACAGAGACAAACAGACAGACAGACAGACAGACAGACAGACAGAGATTGTGTCTTTTGTGTTTCTATTTTCTATTTTTTGGATCATTCTCTGGAGGTGGATTTCACAAGTTATTCTCCAAATATTAATTCTATACCTTTATACAATGTTCTCTTGGTTCTACTCATTTCAGTCCTCATTACTTCATGTAGAACTTTCCAAATATTTTTAAAATAACCTGTTATTTCTTATGACACAGTAATAGTCCATCACAATTATATGCCATAATTTGTCCAGCCTTTCCCCAATTGATGGACATCCATTCAATCCCCAGTTCCTTGCCACCACAAAAAGAGATGTTACAAATATTTTGGAATGTATAGGTTCTTTTTCCTTTTCCTCTGATCTCTTTGGAAAATGGACTCAGCTGGGTCTGAGGATATACACAATTTTATAACTCTTTGGCCATAATTCCAAATTGCTTTCCAGAATATTTGGTTTGATTTAGAGTTCTACCAACAGTTTATTAGTGTCCCCAATTTCCCAGAGTTATCATTTTGCCCTTTTATCATTTTAGCAAATCTAGGTATAGGATATTTCAGATTATTCTATTTGCATGTCTCTAATTAATAGTGGTTGAGAGCATTTTTCATGGTTTTGATTTCTTTGTCCAAAAACTATCTGTTCATATCTTTTGCCCATATTTCAATTAGATGATGGCTCTTACTATTATAAATTTGACAAAGTTCTCTATATATTTTAGATCTGAGACCTCTATCTGAAAAACTGTCTATAATTGTTTCCCCAATTTTCTGCTTTCCTTCTATTCTTGGCTACATTGATTTTATTTGTACAGAAACTTTTTAATTTAATGTAATCAAAATTATCCATTTTATATCTCACAATGCTCTCCATCTTTATTTATTCATGAATTCTTCTCCTATCCATAAATCTGATAGATAGTATGTTCTCTGTTCTTCTAATTTGCTTATAATAGCTCTTTTAATGTCTAGATCAGTGATTCCCAAAGTGGGTGCTACCGCCCCCTGGTGGGTGCTGCAGCGATTCAGGAGGCAGTGATGGCCACAGGTGCATTTATCTTTCCTATTAATTGCTATTAAAATTAAAAAAAAATAATTTCCAGGGGGCTAAGTAATATTTTTTTTCTGGAAAGGGGATGGTAAGCCAAAAAAGTTTGGGAACCACTGGTCTAGATCATGTATCCATTTTGATTTTAACTTAGTGAATTATGTAAAATATTGGTCTATACTTCATCTCTGCCAAACTACTTTCCAATTGTCTCAGTAATTTTTATCAAATAGTAAATTCTTATCCCCAAAACTTGGATTTATACTTTTGTAAAATACACTGACATATCTTTATTTTAATAGTTACTGCTTTATAATGCAGGTTAAAATTTGGTACTGTTGACTTCCTTCCTTTCCATTTTTAATAATTCCATATTCTTGATGTTTTGTTCTTCCAAATGAATTTTGTTATTTTTTCTAGCTCAATAAGATAATTTTTTGGTAATTGAATTGGGGTGGCATTGAGTAAATAGGTTTGCTTGGGTATGATTTTCATTTTAATTATATTGGCTCTGCTCATTCATGAACAATTAGTATTTCTACAATTATTTAAATCTAACTTTATATGTATAAAGAGTATTTTATAATTGTGTTTGTGTAATTCCTGGATTTCTTTTGGCAGTGGTACTCCTAGGTATTTTATTTTGTCTCTGGTTATTTTCAATGGGGTATCTCTTTCTCTTCTTACAGGATCTTGTTAGTGATGTATATTTATAAATGCTGATGATTGATGTGGGTTTATTTTATATCCTGCTACTTAGCTAAAATTATTGATTCTTTCAACTAATTTTTAGTTGAATCAGTAGGATTTTCCATATATGGCATTATGTTATCTGTAAAGTGATACAGCTTTATTATCTTTTTGCCCATTCTGATTCCTTCCACTTCTTTTTCTTCTCATTGCTATTGCTAGCATTTCTAATGCTATAGTAAGTAATATTGGTGATAATGGGTATCCTTGTTTCACTCTTGACCTTACTGAGAAAGCTTCTACCTTATCTACTTTACAAACAATACTTGCTGATGGTTTTAGATAGATACTTCGTATAATTTTAAGGAAAAAAAAATCATTTATACCTATGCTTACTAGTATTTTTAATAGAATGAGTGTTATATTTTGGCAAAGGATTTTTATGCATCTATTTAGCTAATAATGTAATTTTGTCAGATCTATATGATCTTTAAGGTTCCTTGTAGCACTAAAACTCTCTATGATGCTATTATCCATGTCTTTGCATCTACTTAGGCTGACCCTCACACTTGCAGTCTCACTCCCTATTTCTACTTGTTGAAATCCTATTTCTTCAAGATCCATCTTAGGTGACATCTTCTCTATAAAGTGCAAGGAATACATTAAGTGCTTGATGAGTGCTTTTTCTTTCATTCATTCATTCATTCATTCATTCATTCATTCATGAAGCATTCCTTTAACTCCACCTTCTCAATTTTCATATGAAATGCAGAATCTCTCTGAACCTTTAATTGCATCCTCCCATGTATACCTTATATTTATTTGTGTCAATGTTTTCCTTTCTGTAAAATTATAATAGCTTCCTGTAGACAAGGGCAGAGGAAATAGATGGCAAACTGGATAAAGCACTCAATTTGGAATCAAGAGTGCCTGAGTTCAAATCTGGCCTCAGACATTTACTAGATGTATAACTTAGGTCAAGTCACTTTATCCTAATTTGCCTCAGATTCTCACCTGTAAAATCATCTAGAGGAGGAAATGGTAAATGACGCCAGTATCTGTGCTAAGAAAAAACCAAATGGGGTCACAAAGAATTGGACATAATTGAAATTAATGGACAACAAAAGAAGACAAGGACCATTCCATTTTTCTCTTTATATCCCTAACCCTGAGAGCAGTGCCTTGACATAGCATATGTTTTTATTGTCCATATCACAGTATTTGTTGCATTGAATTGATCATTAGTGGACTACTGGTGTAGTACATCTTGAATTATAGTACTAGCTTTGACACTGATTTTATTCTGTTACCTTGAGCCAGTCCTTATCCTTTTTAGGACTGCATAACCTAATCTATAAAATATAGAAGTTAGACCAGACTGAATACCCCTTTTAGTCCAGGCACTTAATTCCCAGGTATTCCAATAAAAACATCTTCTGTCTCTTTCCTCCTTTGGCTTTTCACTATATCTCTTCACCTTTCCACCCACCAAACCCCTATTTCCTATTATGGCACATTGGGTTATTCTCTAGATAAAAGTTCAGTAAATACTTACTGAATGAATGAATAGATATTCAGGGCAGAAAGCCTTGGGGAGTCTTTTATACAAACCAACATTGAATGTGATCTGGAAAGTCGCCCATGCCTCCTAAGATGCTTCTTTACAAAAATGGAATCCTTCTAGACCTTCCTAGTGTTTGTTTCTGATTTCTCATCTTTTAATGTCCTAATGGAAAACTACCAGATAATTCATATTACTCCAGTAAGTGCCCTATCTCTACGTCTCTCGACATCAGCCCTCAAAGTAGCACACAGCTTGCAGAAAGTTCTGAGAATCAGAAAAAAGTAATATAACAGTTATGAGAAGAATGTGAGGTTCTGAATCTCTAAGGGAATGTGGCAAATGTTGTCATATTGGAAGACCAACATATGGAGACTATTGGTCAGAAGCTAACTAGAAATGGAGTGAAAAGTATTACCTGCATTTTTAATCAGTCCAGTTGAAGGAATCACTAGAAAGCATCTAGTCCACTAATAGCTGGGCAGGAATCCCCTCTAAGACATCCTTTGCCTATTGATAAACTCTATAAGTGAAGAACCTACTATGTTCTGAGACAGTCCAGTCTTCCTTCCTTCCTTCTTTCCTTCCTTCCTTCCTTCCTTCCTTCCTTCCTTCCTTCCTTCCTTCCTTCCTTCCTTCCT
>NW_025389715.1:0-6348 GCF_016433145.1 Gracilinanus agilis | reverse complement strand
GAGGGAGGGAGGGAAGGAAGGAAGGAAGGAAAGAAGGAAAGAGAGACGGAAAGAAGAAGGGAAGGAAGGAAATGTTGTTTAATGGGTGCAGTGATTGAGCCATTCTTCACTCTGCAGCCAACTTGATTAAGACCCCTCTGAATTTATCAAGATTATTCTTCCAACACAATGGTCTGTTCCTTAACCTGTACTAGAAGCCTTTTCAAACTCAGAGGAGCTTCCATAGCTTTTGCTCTGTGAAATAGTCTGGGAGAACTGAGAATATACTTCCTCTGAATAAAAACGGTACCTAAATAGATTTGCTACTGATGCCTCACTACCTCTCTGGTTCTGTCTTTGTCTGACTGTCTGTCTAGAGCCATCTTTCACAGAATGCCAGGATCTCAGCATTGGAAGGGAGCACCAAGGTTACTTAAGTCCACTTCCCCCTCCTTCTATGACAAATCCAACAGGTGGTAATTTAGCTCCTCTTAAAGGATAAGTGGAGAGAGGGAGCCCATGTTCTGCCAAAGCAGATCATTTTCCTGTTCAACCAATTGAATGATTAGAACAGTTTTCCCAACGTCAATCTTCCTGTCTGCCTGCTGGAGCCAAGCCAACAAACCCAATCTCTCTTTTTCTTGAAAGACCTTGAAATCCATGAAGATAATTTTTATGCCCCCTCCCCTAAATCACTAACTTTGTCCCCTTTGCTGCCCAAATTCCCATATCTTCCATTTTATTGAGTCAAGGCATTGAGAGGGATTATAGGATTATAGACCTTCAGCTGGGAGTGACCCTGGAGACTAGTTAGTCTAACCCAGTGATTCCCAAAGTGGGCACTACCGCCCCCTGGTGGGTGCTGCAGCGATCCAGGGAAGCAGTGATGGCCACAGGTGCATTTATCTTTCCTATTAATTGCTATTAAAATTTTTAAAAATTAATTTCCAGGGGCTAAGTAATATTTTTTCTGGAAAGGGGGCAGTAGGCCAAAAAAGTTTGGGAACCACTGATGTAGTCCAACCAAAGAGAGGAAATCCATCTATAGAATCTTGAGTGACCTTGGGTAAGTCATGAAACCCATTTATACCTCAGTTTCTTCATCTATGAAATAATGAGCCTGGACTACATGACCCCTAAGATCTCTTTCAGCTCTAATTCTATGGTCCTAAGACTCTGTGATCTCAAGCGAAAGAGAGCTCACACACTGCTGAAGTAGCCCATTCTACTGGGATGGCTTTGATTACTGGTAAATTTTTCCCAACATCTAGTATAAATCTTGCTCTCTTCAACTTCTAACCATTGTTCCAACTTCTTCTTTCTATGCTGAAGAAGAGGGTCTAGTCTTTCTGCCACAAGATAGTTCTTTGAAGGAGATAACCATTATTGGGAAGTATATGTTTTCATATCATAAGATTATTGATTTAAAACTTGATGGGTCCTCAGAGGCTCACCTAGTCCAATCCCCTCATTCTATAGATGAGCAAATTGAGGACTGGGAAGATTTAAAAATGTATTTATAGTTACAGGCAGAAACTGTTCCATTTTTTTAAACCCTTACCTTTTGTTTTAGAACCAAGTATTGGTTTCAAGGCAGAAGAGCAGTAAGGGCTAGGCAATGGGGGTTAAGTGACTTGCCCAGGGTCACACAGTAGGAAGTATCTAAGACCAGATTTGAACCTAGGACCTCCTATCTCTAAGCTTAACTCTCAATCCACTGAGCCACCCAGCTACCCTCGACTGTTGTATTTCTAAACATTCTACATTGGTTAACAATCATATCTGATAACATGTTTTGTGGGGTATGCTTCGATTTGGGAGGATGTGAGAATTGTGCTATTTTCTGATCCTGTTATTTACCAGAAACTCGGCCAATCTTGTTAATCTACCACAGCTTCTCCAGTCCTTGACATATTCAAGTTCTAATCCATGGAGGGCACAGAACAAACACTCAAGGAACTCCTCTGGTTTAAATTAATTTGCCCATTTGGCCTCTCTAACTCTCCCTTTAGATTTTAAGCCCAGATGATAGCCCTAGAGTATAGCAGCTAGCTCTAAAGCAAATTCTTGAGTTACTGGCTTTCGTTTTCATAACAGAAAACTTGAAAATTTTAAACTGGGCCTATGGGCCACATTAATTTGTACCAAGCAATGAACAAATCACATCCAATTAAACCAGGCTGATTAAAGGCAGGGAGGGGAATATGCCCTTTGGACCAATTTTGTTTCACAATTTTAGGCTTAAAATTCTTGATTGGCATTCACCACATCCTTGTGTCTATATTGATTGTTCATTCCTTCTCCACATGCTGGACAGATCTTAAAAAGTCATGGAGGAAGAAGCTATGTGGTTCAGTGGAAAGAAAGTTAGGCCTGAAGACAAGAGATTCTAGCTTCATATCTGGCTTCAGACACTTCCCAGTTATGTGACCCCACTCTTCTATCTTGGAACCAATATTTAGAATCAATCCTATGGAAAGTAAGGTTGGTTTTTTTTTAGGGTTAAGCCATGGAAAAGAAAAACTAAAAGTATAAAGGGGAAAGGCCATTTAGTATTTCTTTTCCTCTTTGGATTCACAGAGCACTGGATTTATAATTAGAAGGCTGGTGTCCAAATCCCAGGTCTGTTATTTACCACCATTTGAACCTTGGACTTATTCTACTTTTCTGGGTCAGAGTTTCTTTCCCTAAAAAATAAAGGGACTGGATTAGGTGATATCTAATGCACCTTCTAGCTCTAAATCTATAATCTTCTTGTGGTAGCATATCTGAGGCTATTTTTCCCAATCTTAAACTGAGTTCACAGAAGGCAACTGACTTTTTACCAAATTCTAGTTTCCAGGACTAAACTTGAGGAAGTAGCTTTCTAGTACTATTGCTCAAGAAGCCCCTACTAGTGTGCTTCTCAATGATGATCAACTAAACTTTAACTAGCTTTTAACAGTGACAGCAACAACAAAAATTTACTAAGATGGTATAGCAAGAATGGTAATAATAAAAACATTCCTTCCACAAAATCAGAGCATACACAACCCTATAAATTACACATTGAATCTGTGGGAAAAGTGCACAAACTTAGAATATGATGGTGGTGAAGCCTGCTTGTAGGATACATATGCAGCAAAGGGTTAACATAACTATTTGTCATTTTCTGTCCTGGATTTGTTTCTGGAGTTTATAGCCAGCATTCTTTTCTGTTGCAAGGAGTAATGCTTTTTTTTGTTCTTTGTCATATGCTACCAAATGGATGTGTAGTCTACTGCTGACCCAGTCTCACTGCTAGAGACAGAGAGACAAAGATGGACACAAACACAGTCAGAATAAGAGAGAGAGAGAGAAAGAGGAAAAGAGAGATAGAGACAGACAGAAAGAGATAGAGAAAGACAGAGACACAGAGATTGAAAAAAGAAAGGACAAACAAAAAAAGAGAAAGAAAGAGACAGAGAAAGAGAGGGGAGAGGGGGAGAGAGAGAGAGGGATAAAGGGATGGAGGGAAGGAGAGGGAAGAAGGGAGGGAAGAAGAGAGGGGGAGGGAATGAGAGGGGAAGGGAAGGAAAGAGAAAGAGAGAGAGAGGGAGAGGGAAGGAGGAGGGAAGAAGGGAGGGAGGGAGATGGGGAGGGAAGAAGGGACAGAGGGAGAGAGGGAGGTAGGGAAAGAGGGAGAGAAATTTCTCCTTTTTGTCCTCAAGAGGTAGGGACTTGGCTGGAATCCCTCAAATCTGAATTCTTCTACCACTGGATCTCTGCTTTACTAGACTCTCACCTGAACTGACTACTCTTTTTCTACATAGGTCCAGAGGTGTGTCCTATAGGTGTGTTCCAAGGCAGAAGAGCAGGAATGGATAGGCAATGAAGATTAAGTTACTTGTCCAGGGTCACACAGAAAGTGTCTGAGGCCAGATTTGAACCCAGGAACTCCTGTCTCTAAGTCATACAACTGAGAAGTGTATGAGGCAAGATTTGAACCCCAAACCTCCCATTTCCAGGTCTGGCTATCTATCTACCAAGTCACTTAGCTACTGTAAGGGTTAAATTGGGGTTTTGACTAAATAAGAGAGTTATAGATTCAATGTTGTGGTGGCCAAATTCAAAATATTATCCCTAAGCCAGAAAAAAACTATTAGCAGCTTTTATTTATAAGGAGGAAGAGAAAGAGTTGAAGTATGAAATGTAGGAGGGAAAGAGGTAAGGAGTTGCCTAACCTATCCTAAGCGCTGATCTGATGAAATTCAGCTTACTCCATGTGGAAGTCCGAGTCACTCACCACCAAGCTGATGCAGGATCCAAGGAAAAGAGCGTCTCCATAGACCTCATGCTGAAGGGAGTGTCCCACTGAAGCACCAATGAGCAGAGAGGGTCTCCTTACAGAAAACCGAAGCAAGAATCTCTCCAAGTCAGAAGTCCCCAAGGAGTCCAAAGGAGAAGCAATAAGGACAGGAAGTTCTGTTTTTTTTTATAGTCCTTTTCCCATGTTACTTCCTGTCCCTTCCCCTCTTCACAGGGGCCAATCACAGTTTTCAAATTGCCTAGCACTGCCCAGGGGGGCAGTGTCTGTGGGATCCACCTTTTATCCTCTGAGGGCATAAACTCTTATCAAAGGATTCACAAGTTTCTGACTAATTGAGTTAAAAGGGTAGAGCTCTCTAAGTGACTTGTGAATTCTCTTACTTTATGGCTAACAAAGTGTTAAGTAGGGGGTTTCTTGCTTGATTAACTCAAAATAGACAAAGAGTGTAAAGAATTCCGCAACCCATAGTATTTTTTAATAAGGAGAAAAATGTTTAAAAAGGAAAAATAGATATGGAAATATTTTTATGGAGGATTAGAGGGAAGGAATTATATATTACCTAACTAAAAAGGACCTAAACTCAAATATAATGAAGTCCCTTCCTTAGGTGCAGAATTGAATCATAGAATCATAGACCTAGAGCTAGCAGGGACCTTAGAGATCCTCTGGTCCGAACCTATCATTTTTCAGATGAGTAAGGCCTAAAGAGGGGACTTGACTTGTCCAAGGTCATCCGGATAGCCAGTTCCAGAGCAAAGATTCAAATCCAGATCCCCTGACTGAATCCAGCACCCTTTCCACTGACCTAGCCTTCCTCTACCATATCAGGACAATCCCCCAGGGTGCCATTCCATTAGAAGAAAACAGTTTTATCTCTTCAACTCCAAAGGATTATTCTCAGGGGCAATGTTATGTAACTCTTATTGGCGGCAACCCAAGGCTTCTCGACTTGACTCAAGCTTCCAAATTCTCTGATCCAATAAGACAAACAGTACTTTCTATTCTGCCCTTTCCGTGTGGATGTGTGCATGCATGCAAGCGTGTGAGATGGAATAATACTCTGTTGGTGATGAAGCCAATTCCCCACAATTCTGGGGTTGACTAGAATTAACAAAGAAGAAAAGAATTTTTTTTTCTTAAAGGTCACAAGACATTTTCTTTCTGTTCCATATTTTCTAAAGTGCACGGAGAATTGGCCTGAAGAAGCCACAAAGAAAAAGGCCTCCCTTCTTTCATTGGCGAGGTGGAGGGTTATGGATATGGAATGTTGTATACAACTTCTGAAATACTGCTGATTTTGCCTAATTGGTTTGAATGTTTTTGCTATAAGGGAAGATGGGGGGATGTATCTGGAAGTGATTGTGATGTTCAAAGCAAAGGGTATAAAAAAGACTTTTTAAAAATACAAAAATATCATAATATGATCAGAGATTTAGTCTTGGAAAGGATCTCAGTGACCATCTAGGTCAGCATTGGCAAATGTTTTTCAGATCGTGTACCCAAAGTGTAACTTCAAGCTGCCTATGAGCCCCCTGACAGTGGAGGGAGGAAGTGCTTGCATTAGGCATCTGGATAGAGGGGTGGGGAATGGAAAAAATGTCCTTGGGCACTGTGGAGAGGGGAAAATAGGTCCTACCTGTGCCACCCTGGCACCCTGCCATAGCTTCCCCAACACAGATCTAGGTCAATGTCCTCAACCGAGGACCAGTTTTTTTTTTTTGGGGGGGGGACATTTTGCCCAAGATCAAGTAAATAGTGAGCAACAAAGCCAGAATTCAAACCCAAACCCATTAAAAGGAAGTTCCTTGGGGCATCTGGGTGGCACAGTGGATAGAGAGTCAGACCTGGAGTTGGAGGGACCTGGATTCAAATCTGGCCTCAGACATATCCTAGTTGTGATACCCTGGGCAAGTCACTTCACCCCATTTGCCTAGCCCTTGCCCTTCTCTCTTAGAATTGTTACTAAAATAGAAAATAAGGGTTTTCTGAAGAAGAAGAAGAAGAAGAAGAAGAAGAAGAAGAAGAAGAAGAAGAAGAAGAAGAAGAAGAAGAAGAAGAAGAAGAAGAAGAAGAAGAAGAAG
>NW_025389714.1:0-6813 GCF_016433145.1 Gracilinanus agilis | reverse complement strand
GAGAGAGAGAGAGAGAGAGAGAGAGAGAGAGAGAGAGAGACAGAGAGAATGAGGAGCACTCCATGAAAATTAACTGAATGTTGTGTATTGGCAGGGGTCAGGTGGAGGGGGGAATAGCAGGAATATAAAGTGATCTCAATATTTTGTGGAGGGCTAACAAGGAAGGTTGGAGAGGAGTCATGGCTCAGATACCATACCTGCTTTGTACCAGATGTCTCTTCAGCTCATGCCCAAATTAACCCAAGTGGACTCAGGACATGAAGTGAAAAGTTTACAGACTTTAGCTGCATTATGAAATTAAGTGGTACTGTTTACAAACATACATACACCTGAGTGTGAGCATATATACGTATGTGTGTACATATTACACACATATGTAAACAGAAAAAGTTCTTATCTAAATGAATAAAAATATTATTTTTTAACGTTAAAAACTTTCCTGACTTTAGAATTTTTATATTACGCACATCTTCTTAGTATTCAAGTTCTCCAGGGCAAAAATATTCTGCATAGAAATTTCCATTTTTTCTTAAAAAAAACAAAAACAACTAAATTTTGCATTTGCCAAGTCCACTGGTTGGCTAGGTTTTTTCCCCAATAATTATTTCCAGATAATTATTTGTTTCCAACAATAGATGGTCTGATTTCCAAGGAAGTCTATCAGAAAAATATTTCTGAAATACTGCATATATGACTCCTGGTAGTTTATAGGATCAATATGTCTTGATAAGTATCTGTAACAGAAACAGAAGAGAAGCCAGTTATCACTTGAGAATAACTTCAGATTAGTTCATCTGAAGAGTGAGTCCAAAATAATGTTAATTAATGTGTTATTTTCATGGATTCATACTCTTCTCCAACATGATGCTTTTCCATCTTTAGGTTTTTTGAATATGCCAGTACTATAATGGTAAAGTCTATTATTTTTAAGGTTTGCCTACGTGATGATTCTATATATCATGGTATACATTGTATTACATACCATACCATAACACTGAAAGTTGATTCCATAGCTCGAGCTGTCAGGCCTGTCAATCCATGTCATAGAAAGAAAATGTACTAATTGAAAGATTATATATACCACTTCTCCCCCTCTACTTATAATAAAAACAGTTGAAGAATGCAATATAGAAAAGACATAGCACATCCTTCCTTCTACAAATAGAAATATTTAGTGCCACCTTCCTTCCCAACTCTCTACCCCAGGGGAGAAGGTAGATGTTGAATTAATTCAACAAACACTGATTAGCAATAGCAATAGCATATTATGGATGAAATTTTCTATTCTTTTCCTATTCACTCCTAGTGAAGAAAAACAAAATTGGACTTTTTTGCTGTTAGAATTTTCAGTCTCCTGAGTTTTCCTATAGGACGCAGAAACTTCTCCAGTGAACAATATTATTATGTCAAAGAGGGAAAATAAATTAGATCACTGACCTCCACTCATCATAAAAATGGAAATTCTCTTTATAGGAGGAAGGACACAAATAAACCTGAGTTTAGTAGACTTTCTAGAATTGTGGGCCCCAAAGCAGATGGAGGCAAGGGCCAGTTCTTCCTGAACTCTAATTACTTTCCAATAGTCAAACATTCCTCTAGCAAGCCTCTGCCTCTGCTGCCCAAGACGGCTGAGAGATCTCCAAAGGAATTAGACCCCAGTGTGCTAGGCGCTGCTTTTGCCTGCCTCCTCTGAAATTATCTCTGGGAAGGCAATGGTCCTGTTAAAAAAAAGATCTGACTGCTTTTAAAGTAGCAAATTATATTATCTCCATAATAACTATAATAATTATGATATAATATAGTTATAATAATAACCATAAATTGTGAAAATGGGATTCAAAGATAATTTCTTGGGGAAAAAAGCCAAACATCCTGTTTTTTTTAAGCACATTTAATTCAAGTACAAATTACTTATTAGATATACATATATTATATATGTATAGTATATATGTAGATGTATGTCTATATGTATATATGGATATACACAAATAAACATGTCTGTAAACATATTATTTAGTTGGGGGAGGGCAGTTTAGTAGATTGCTTGCTGGGATTGAGTGGATTTGAGTGAGGAAGACATGAATTCAAAAGTGGCCTCAAAGATTTACTGGCTGTGTGACTTTGAGCAAGTCACTTATCCCTCCCTGTATGCTTCAATTTTCTTTCTTTCTTTTTTTTTTTTTTTAAACCCTTACCTTCCATCTTGGAGCCAAGGCAGAAGAGTGGTAAGGGCTAGGCAATAGGGGTCAAGTGACTTGCCCAGGGTCACACACACAGAGAAGGGTCTGAGGCCAGATTTGAACCTAGGACCTCCCATCTCTAGGCCTGGTTCTCAATCCACTGAACTACCCAGCTGCCTCCTATGCTTCAATTTTCTGAGGCTAATAAGAGCACCTAGTTCCCAAGGCTGTTGTGAGGATCATATGAGATGAAGTTTAGCACAATGCCTGCTACACAGCAAGTGCTGTGTAACTGTTTACTATTATTATCTCTGTATGTGTATACACATATATATGTATATATGTATAGATAGATATAGATAGAGATATATCAACATTCATCACAGCAACCTTAGTGGTAGATAGTAAAAGCATTATCCCATTGGACAGGGGAGAAAACTGACACTGAGACACTGAATGATTTGCACTCAATCCCATAGTATACTGGTGAGCATGTTTATTCCTGCCTCCTTCCCCCAGTAGGCTCTAGCTTAAGGGAGTTTTTTTGTTGTTGTTGTCATCTGTGTATCCTGAGCCTTTCATATAATAGGCATTTAATAAATTCTTATTCTCTGTCTCCTTCTTTCCCAACACACCCCCAAGTCTTGGCTTCAAATTCTAGTTTCTTCCCAATTCAAAAAGCATTTATTTTCTGAGGGATTTATGGTAAAGACGCTACCCACATTCAGAGGAAGGACTGCAGGAGAGGAAACACAGAAGATAAAAAACTGCTTGAACGCATGGGTCGGGGTGGACATGATTGGGGATGTGGACTCGAAACTACCACACCAATGCAACTACCAACAATTTGGAAATAGGTCTCGATCAAGGACACATGACAAAACCAGTGGAAATGTGCGTTGACCATGGGTGGGGGGATTGAGAGGGGTGAAGAGGAAAGTAGGAGCATGAATCATGTAACCATGTTAAAAATGAAAAATAATAAAAAAAAAATAAAAAATTTAAAAAAAAAGCATTTATTGAATGTTTACTATGTCCTAAGCCTTATGCTAGGAATTGAGCTACAAAAACAACAAGGAAGGAGCTCCTGCCCTCAAGCAGCATCCATTCATACAGGAAAGAAGACAAATTGTGAATGCCAATGTGTGCAGTTTCCAGCTGTGTGATTAAAGACAAGACATGCCTTCTCAGAAACTTTCTAAGTTTCGTCACTGAAAAAGTAAGGATAATGATGTTAAATACTCAAAAGATTGTTTTTGATAAAAGCGTGTAGCTTATGATGATTATAAACAGATGTAAATTATTATTATAAGGAAACTTATTAATCATAGATGTTGGAATAAAATAATTGTTCATAAACTCACGATAGCAAGACTTATGGAGACTGCTTAAAATGTCGCTAAAAAATTAAGAAAATTTAACATAAGTTGAAAATGAATGTATTTCAAATAATACAGTATTCTATTGGTAATAAACAATTTAGAAAAAGATATGTTGTGGTTAAAAATATGAATGATATATTGATTTATTCTGTAATAATATTTCATATTAATTTAAAGTAAAAGGGAATTAGTTGGTGTTGAAAAATGAAGCAATGTTTATGAGGACAAATTTCACTTAATTCAGTCACTGCCAGATGACAGCAAAGTCCCCCAAAGCTCAGACTGTCCTTGCATCCAGTGAGGGAAGGGGATTTTATAGCAGTGTAGTTTCAATCTTACCTCACTCACTATAGCCCACATAGGGGAATCTGACAGCACAGTTAAACGAAAAGCCTTGATTTTTCCTACTTCGGGCTTCACGATTCCTTTTGCTACTCCATCTTCGAATGTATCTTTGGGAAATGAAAAGAAGAGAGACTATATCTTGACATTTTCATCAATTTAAAAAATTTTAACTCAGTACGATAAAGAATTGAATGTTAAATAAAGCTACAAAATCATGGTTTATTATAAAGGGAAATATTTTAATGCGAACCTTAATGAAATATTTTATTTGCTGCATATATTTCTTTTTTTACTTATTTATTTTGGAATATTTTTCCACGGTTACATGATTCGTATTCTTTCCCTCCCCTCCTCCCCTGCTGCATATACTTCTGATCTCTTGTCCACTTATGTATATGTAAGTTTTATTGCTGTGGTTGTTAATTTTTTTTGCATAGTCTTTTAAAATCCTATTTTTATTGCTACTTTTTGTTTTTATATCATATTCATTTAAAAAAAAACCCTTACCTTCCACCTTAGTAGAATTAATATGGTATATTGGTCTAAGGCAGAAGAGCAGTAAGGGCTAGTTAACGGTGGTTATTTGACTTGCCCAGGGTCACACAACTAGGAAGTATCTGAAGCCGTGTTTGAACACAGGACCTTCTATCTCTAGGCCTGCCTCTCAATCCAGTGGACCATCTAGCTTCCCCACATATTAATTCTTAATATAGCCTTCCCCCTTCTTCTATCTAGTAAGCTATACTTTGAAACAATTTTTAAAAAGAATGAGAAAAAAGAAATACAATAAAACTATCCATAAATTATAAAACAAAAACAAAAAACATTTTTTGTCCCACCTGCTCTCATCCCTTAAAAAGCAACAAAAAAAAAACCCAGAAAGAATGAAATATAGAAACCCTGTATCACATAAGTGGAGTCAAACAGAATGGATACAATGGGTAGACTGAACTTGGGAGTCAAGAATCCTTGAGTTAAAATCTGGCCTCAGATACTTCCTAGCTATGGAATCTTAGTCAAGTCATTTAATTGCCTCAGCTTCCTCATCTGTAAAATGAGGATAATAATAGCACCTACTTTCTAGGATTGTTGCAAGAATCAAATGAGTAAATATTGTAAAGCATTTTGCAACCCTTAAAGCACTATGTAAATGCTCATTACTGTTATTATAATTATATTGGTCATTCCATAAATGTATATTAGTCTACTGTTTCTCTGTCATGGTATAGGTAGGATTTTTCTCTATCAGCTCTCTGGAAACATGGTTGATCATTTAGTTGATTAGATTTCTTAAGTATTTCAGATTTGTTTATTTCTACAATATTGATATCGAAGTTCTACTCACTTCACTCTGCATAAGTCCATGTAGTCTTTGTGTCTCTTTGAAATCCTATTTTTCCTCATTTTTTACAGCACAAAAGTTTTTTTCAAATTATTTTTATATGCCATAGTTTGTTTAGTCATTCCCTAATTGATAAGTACCCTGCCACTTAACTTCCAGTTAAGAGCTGCCATATTATTTTTGTGCAGATTGGGGTTTGGGGGGTGGTGGTATAGCAGGGGTATGGAACTGCCTATTTTGAATCAATTCCTTCTTTTATCTCTTTGGGGGAGAAGCCTAGTAGTAATATTCAGGGATAGGCCTAACTCAAGACGTTTTAAATAGCTATGGCCAGTGTATATGTTTTGTGGTGGTCAGTGTTGATTTAGCATCACTTTTCAGGTCTCATCCAGAGTCTTCATCTTTGTTGAATAGTTTTCAATTGTGATAGTATCTAACTGGGTTAGAACTAGAGATATCTAATTATTTGGTATTTATTTAACCATTCCTAATTGTTGGCTATTTAAGTTGCTCATATGTTTTCCCTATGAAAAATAAAACAACTATAAATATTGTTGAATATAATAATATCTTTTATAAATAAGTACTTCCCCATCTCTTCTTTTTTAAAAAATATTCTTTAAGATGACATTTCTCAAAGTGAAGTCTGGGGACCACTGGGGATACCTCAAGGTTGAAGCAATTTTCATCATCATAAAGCATTTTGATTTCTAATAGTATGTATAGATATTACACTCACATATAAAAACTCTTAAGGGGTGGGGGTCCTCAGTCACTTTTAAGATTATCAAGAGAGTCTTGAGACCAGAGAGTCTGAGGACTGATGCTTTATGGTGTGGTGTGAGAAGTGATTCATTCCTCAGAGTTGAGAATTTTTTTTTGAGTTTTAAAACATAAATATTCCCATGCTTTGGGGATCAAGGATTTCATCAATATAGTTTCTCCTACTACTGGAGATCAGAACGTCTCCATGTTTTATTAAATGGTTTAATAAGTTGCTGCAGAAAAAAAAATTCTCTTGGCAGTCAATCCTGTAGCAAACAATGTCTGATTTTAAGTAGAGCAGTGAACAGCTAAATTTCATTAATAGAGGAGAAAGGAGCAGAGAGGATAGTAAGAGAAACAGCTGAATAAAAATGCTTATTAATAAAAAATGAAAATAATAAAAAGTAAAAGACTAATTCTCTTAACAGCTGTAAGCAGAGATTCAAAGTAAAAAAACACAACAAAATAAAATGAATTTTCTATAAGGAAAACATAAATACTCAGAAAAATGAAGGAAGAGATTTCAAAAAATGAAATAAAAGTTTTTGTCCACCTTTTGGCAGAGATTTAGGCTAAGAACCCTGCTTCTCTCTTAATAATATTGAGGGAGAGAATGTTGAGCTTGCCATTCTCACAAAAGATAGAATGGACAACTGTGGAGAGGGAAAAGACCTAAGCATGATTGAGATGGCTAGAGACAGAAGGGTTCCTTTTGAGGGAGGGAGGGAGGGAGGGAGGGAGAGAGAGAGAGAGAGAGAGAGAGAGAGAGAGAGAGAGAGAGAG
Source organism: Gracilinanus agilis (assembly GCF_016433145.1). Taxonomy (NCBI): domain Eukaryota; kingdom Metazoa; phylum Chordata; class Mammalia; order Didelphimorphia; family Didelphidae; genus Gracilinanus; species Gracilinanus agilis. The sequence continues at coordinate 16 of NW_025389714.1, read as the reverse complement.
AGAAGGAAAAAAGGAG
>NW_025389713.1:0-8277 GCF_016433145.1 Gracilinanus agilis | reverse complement strand
CCCTCCTCCATATTCTCCATTCTCTTCTCCATCTTACTAAATCTCTGTGAGTTAGTGTCATCCAGCTTCTCTGTTATATTTCCTATTTCCTTCTCTATCTTACTAAATCTCTCTGAGTTAGTGTCATCCAGCTTCTCTGGCAGTTTCTTTTGAGAGAAGTAAAGATAAACTATTCCGCCTTCAATGAGTATTATCACACTTACTATCACACCTACATACAGTGCATCAAACAGCCCTTGAAAGGTATTTTCTGGTGTTACCCTTCCAAAAAAATACATCATACCAGCCGTTAATATGGACTAGATCCAGCGTTTTAAAGTCTGAAATCTAGAATTTATTTCATCAATAATGGTTTGAAACCACCACATTCTTACTCTAGTCAGTAGATATCACTAGTGGGTAAGGTCTTCCTTTTACTAAGGGTTGTGCTACAGAACTAGTTGTATTGTTTGGGTCAAGACTTCCTTTTGTTCCTGCCTGGCTGAGGACAGAGGCTATAGCCTGAGGCTGAGTACTAGAGATAAAGCTCTTTGAGGGTAGGCAGGGCTTTTTTGCCTGAGGCAGTTGGGAGTGTCTTTCAAAAGCTAATTTTGGTTCTGGGAGGCTCTATTGGATTGTAAAAGTCTGAAGAATTTCTTTTCTTTAAAGTTATGTGCCTTCTACTGTGGGGGGAAAAAAAAACAGCGTTGTTTTTTTTTTTTAAATTCTAGCTGGCCCCACCAGGCTTTTGCTATTTTTAAAGAGTTTAAAACTAAAAATACGTTTTGAAATAGAATAGAGTTAAAGACTATTTGTAGCCTAAAAAAAATTACTCTCCCTAATTTTACTAAATAAGTCTAGTGCCTCCTGCTTCTATTTGGCTGCTTTTAAATCTTATTCAGGTGTGCTCCTGGCCTGGCTAGGAGAACTGAGCAGTCCTTCCCAGGTGTGGCCAAGGCCTCCTAATAGGCTTATTTCTTTCCTTAAGACAAAGAGACAACCTAGCTAAATTTTCAGGGTCCCCAGGTTTTTTTTTTTGATTTCACCAATCTAGCAGCTTTATATCGACCAAAGCTCCACGTCGTGCTGTGAGAAGGCTGACTTAAGGATAGGTATAAAGAAGAATTCAAGAAAATTCAGAAAGATTGAGGAAGTTCGAGACCTAAGTGGTTGGCCAAATTGTAAGGAATAAAAATTTAGGTATTATAGATATATATTAAAATATGTGGCCACCAGGAATCAACAATTTAGGTTGATTCCATAATTAAATCAGACCCAAGTCAGCCTCGGGTTGAAGAGTTTATTTACAATCGGTAGGTAAAAGTAGGAATAAAGAGAAAAGTAGAGGCTAGTCCTATCTGGACTGAGAGAGAAGAAGGTTATAAAGCTTAATAATGAAGCTGTAAGCCACAGGGCCCAACAGTCAGATAGGCAGAGTTAGAATTGGCCCAGCTAGGCCAAGGAAGTCAGCCTAACTTACCCATGTGACAATATAGAGCGTAATCTGTCTATGGTCTCAGGAGATGCTTCTTCTTCCAGTTCGAGACGGCAACTGCCCCCACAGGAAGTTCACCAACTTACTTAAAGAGATACTGTCTTTCATCACTTCCTGTGGTCCAACTCTAATTCAAATGGACAAATGGCAGTTTCTACATTGATTTGGACTGCCCAAAGAGCAGTCCCTTATTCTTGATTTGTTACTTATTGTCACGTGTGGGTAACTCGTCTCCCCTCCCCACTAAGGGAGCTGAGAGTGATATCATTAGCACGCCTGGGTTGAGTAGATTTTTGACTATTAATGGGATCGAGCTAATTCTATTTACACAGTTCATATGGTCATTTATGGAATGGTTTTCCTAATGTTGAACCATCCTTGCATTCCTGGTATAAATCCCATCTGATCATGATGGATAACCCTCTTGATGACTTGCTATAGTCTTTTCTGCTAGTATTCTATTGAAGATTTTTGCTTCTATGTCCATTAAGGAGATTGGTCAGTAATTTTCTTTCTCTGTTTTTGATTTCCTGGCTTTGGAATTAGTATCATATTTGTGTCATTAAAAGAATTTGGTAAGACTCCTTCTTTGCTTCTTATATCAAATAATTTGTATAGTTTTGGGATATTAATTGTTCTTTGAATGTTTGATAGAATTCACTTGTGAATCCATCAGGCCCTGGTGATTTTTTCTCTTTTCTTTTTAAACATTTATTAATATTTATTTTTTAGAAAAGTTAACATGGTTACAAAATTCATGCTCTTACTTTCCCCTTCACCTCCCCAACTTCTGCCTCCCCCCCCATGGCAGATGTGTATTTCCACTGGTTTTAACATGTGTCATTGATCAAGACCTATTTCCAAATTGTTGATAGTTGCATTGGTGTTAATTAAACTAGGACGAACCCCAATTTAGAATCATGGCCATTAGTACATCAAGATCTAGATTTCACTCAACACGCAAACATGAGGTACTTGTTAAGATGCAGGGCTGATTTTATCGAAGCAATGAGATCATTTGCAAAAAGGCCAAATGATATTAATAAATGTTATAAAAAAAATTAAAAAAATAAAAAAAAAGGCCAAATGCTTGGCAGAAATTTGAGAAACTGAGGCAAGGGGAAGAAGAACACCCGAGCAGTTTTCTAGATAGAGTTATTGAAGCACCAGAAATGATATTAGGACTTAGAGACACTCATGCCCAGGATACAATTGATCATATAAGGAGGCAATTTGTAAAGGGAACCTCAATCAAAATGCAAAATTATTTCAGGCAAAGTTGTCCGCAGTGGGAATCATTACCACTGGAGGATATTAGGAATCATGCAGCGTATATACATGACTCCAAACAGGAAGAAGTGAGAATGGCTAGGCAATCTGACAATGAGAAAGATGAGATCATAGCAGACTTGAAGAGGCAATTAAAGCAGTCAAAACGTGAGAAAGAAATTGAAGAGGTGAAGAATTCTGCTCTTCAAACGAGTAGAAATCAATTTAGACAACCTACCAACAGCACCCCAAAATCAAAATCTGCACCCTGATGCTACTTGTGTGGGAGGATCGGGCACATGATTCATTTTTGTAGATATAAGCAACAAATTGATTTTTCAAAACCCAATAATCAGAGATAATAGAAAGACATTTTATAATTCAAAATGGGCTAGGAATAATGAATCAAAAAGGCATGATGAAAAACATGAGGATCCTTGCTGCAATCACACATGCAAAAAGTACAAACACCTTCTTTAGATGATATGGAGAAATATATACAAATGGGAACGAAACCGAAAAAAATCACTATGAATTGAGATTTCTAATTTAAAACCTATCAATCAGTGTAATTTGGGTGTGGCAGAGTCTAAAAGAAATGAGGAAAGTAAAATGGGAAATCTGGGCAAAATAGAAAAAGTATCTAAAGTAATCTACACAGAGGATACACATAGGTCTGAGGTAGATAATGAGCAATGGGAAGAAATAATGCAAATGCGCAAAGAAATCTTTGGCATTAAGGAGGATGATAATATAAGGGATCAGCTTTCTCATTCCATATCACTCACATTGGGTGAGAAGCATGAATCAAACCATTGCAAAGAATCACATCATGAAAATTTGCAAACGGGTTTAGAATCATCAAAAACTAAAATTCCTCTCTTTATTCCAAGTATAAGGCAAAGGTACAACTTGGATAAGGAACAATATGACGAGGATTTACAAAGTTTCCAGAAAGAAACACTTTCAGTAACCTCGGGGGAATTAGATGCAACAATTCTTTCCCATGCGATTGCTTTAGACACAATGTCACAGTTAGAGGTTAAAGAGCAAAAAAGTCTAGAGGTTGGCAAGAACTTGATTTTAAAGAAACGACCCACTGATTTAAGAGTTGATAGCAGCAGTGTAGGAAAGTCAAAATCTACTTTTCTCAACCCCTTAGCTACAGAATTTCATCCTAAACTTTGGGGAAGAGATAGGGAACAGTTGCCTTCTTCTGAAATCAGTGTAGCTAAACATAACATCAAGACTGTTGCTGTGATTGATAATAAAAATCATCTCATGTCAGTCACAAAAACAGTAGGGCAAAATAGGGAACATCAGTCAGCTTTTGAATCAGTACTTGAACCTGAAGTGTTGAAGGGATCACAATCTAACTATCATACAATCCCAGAGACTACTGAAGGAGAGATTGCTGATTTGAGGCTTAACAGTTCTTTAAAGAGCAGAGTGGAAGATAAAGCAAATCAAACTTTCATTTCTGAAGCCCTTAATGAAAGCCAACATGGAATCTGCAATAATGACAATGACCCAATGAGAGTATGCTCTTTAAGCCTGCTTGCTGTAATCCTGATTCTAAATTGAACTTGCCTAATGGTGCTATAGGAAGTTTGGGTTTAGAGACAAAAGACCATACGCAACACAGAATCATTGACAAGTATACACAGAATACTGAGAATTCTTTATTACCCTTAGTGCCAGTGAAGTCCAATGACAGTGGAGAACCCTTAGTTACTCTAGAAATCGGGGGCGGGGTACACTATGAGGGATTACTGGACACGGGGACAACTTGTTCCGTACTACGAGAACCACATGAAGGATGTCAATTTCAAGGAAGTTTAAGAGTAAGAGGAGCTTCTGGGGTAGCACAACAAGTCCCAAAGCTAAAAGTTAAAATGTTAAAATTTGGACCTCTGACTCTTGAACACACCTTCCTATTGATGCCATCATGTCCTTCAAACCTCGTGGGAAGAGATCTTCTATGCAAATTGGCTGCAACCATCCAATGTCAACCAGATGGACAAATTTATTTACATATACCCAAGAGATCTCTGAAACACCATCCAATTTTATTTTTAGACACATGTAGTGAGGAACCATCATACCAATCAACTGATAACATCTATGAGGTTCCAGATGATATTCCAGATTATGTGTGGGCTAAAAATCCAAATGAGGTGGGCAGGATATTGTCAGCGGAGCCAGTAAAGATAGAGGTGAAAGAAGGCTTACCTCCAAGAATTCCTCAGTTCAGACTTAGTCAAGAAGTGATAGAAGGAATGAAACCCATCATAGAAAGTTTATTGGAGCAGGGCATATTAAAATATGGATTTTCACAATACAATACACCAATCATGCCAATGAAGAAAGCAAAATTATCTCCTGATGGGAAGACTCAATGGCATTTAGTTCAAGATCTCAGAGCAATAAACGACCATGTGCAAAAGACCTGTGCCGTGGTGCCAAGTCCATCGCAAATCATTGCAACCATTCCACCTGAAGCTGCTTGGTTTACTGTTCTGGACCTGAGCTCTGCGTACTTCTCTGTTCCCCTGCACAGAGACAGCCAGAAGCTGTTCGCTTTCTCCTGGGAGGGGAAATCTGTATTTTGGACTCGTTTGCCCCAAGGATTTGCAGATTCAGCTTCACCCTTTTGCCAAATTCTGCAGAGAGACCTTGAGTCGATAACATTCCTTGACAGCAAAATGGTACATTATGTTGATGACATCCTGCTAATGTCAACATCTGCTGAAGTCTGTTGCACCGATAGCGTACACTTAATCAAAGAGCTAGGCAAAAGGGGCCATAAAATTTCCAAATCAAAACTTCAATTTGTGAAGGAAAAAGTAAATTATTTAGGATTCATCCTAGAGAAATGCTCCAGAAGAATTTCCCAAAAGAGAACACAAGATATACAAAATTTGAGTTTGCCTAAGAGCAAAAAGCAACTCAGGGCAATCATAGGAATAACGAGCTTCTGTAGAAACTGGATTCCAGGTTATGTTTACATCGCAAGACCTCTGATAGAGCTAACCAAGAAGGAAGTTCCAGAACCATTAAAGCTGAATAAAGAACATATCCATGCATTAGAGAAATTGAAATCACTTACTCTATCAGCTCCATCCCTAGGTATCCCTGATCATAACAAACCATTCCTACTTTATGTGCATGAAGACAAAGGGATAGCCTCCAGTGTTCTCACACAAACATTTGGAAATAGACTTAGACCAGTTGCTTACTACAGCTCTAAGCTAGATCCAGTGATTTGTGGTATGCCTAGTTGTTTAAAAGCCATAGCTGCTGTAGCCATCATGATTAGAAAATCTTCATCCTGGGTATTAGGGAGTGAACTGAAAGTATTTTCCCAACACCAAGTGGAATCTACTTTAAGAAACACCAACTTACAGGCATTCACTTCTCAGAGATTATCGAGATACCAAGCGATCCTGTTGGCTAGTGAAAATATAACTTTTCACCAGTGCAGAAACTTAAATCCTGCTACTCTGATTCCAGATTTACCTCTGGAAGGAGAAAGTCTACACATCTGTGAAGATGCACTTAACATCATGCATAAAACAAGACCTCATTTAGACAATAAGCCAATGAAAGACCCCAATATTACCTTATTCACAGATGGATCATCATATATAGTAGACAATCAGAGATATACCGGAGCAGCCGTAGTGACAGCCTCTGAAACCCTTTGGTACTCATCATTACCATCTACAATGTCAGCTCAAGGGGCAGAATTGGTGGGACTAATATAAGCTCTAAAAATTTCAGAAAATCTCAACGCTAACATTTTTACCGATTCTCGTTTTGCTTTTTCGAGCGTCCATCATTGGAAAAATCGAGGTTTCATTACATCAAATGGCAAACAAATAACGTATGGCAATTTAATTAATCAGTTGTTTTATGCAATCCAATTACCAGCCCAAGTGTCAGTCATCCATTGCAAAGCTCATACAAAAACCCAAGGACCAGTGGAATTAGGGAACAAACGAGCGGACGTGACAGCCAGATATGCAGCAAAATATGGACCTTTGACAATTCTGAACTTATCTTTGGTGGAGGAAGAAGATCTCAAAAATGCATACTCCCCAAAGGAAGTGAAGGATTGGAAGAAACATCACGATGCATATCTTGTTAACGGAGTTTGGTTAGGAGTAAATGAAAAACCTATGTTACCTAAATCCTTATATTACACCTTTTGCAATGCACTACACCATAAAGGGCATTCTGGAACTCTGGGCATGGCAGATTCTATAAATAGGTATTGGAATACAAGGGGGCATATATGAAGTTGCTATGAGAATTTCACAAAGGTGCAAAATTTGTAGGCATTACAACCAGACAATCACAAAAGTTCATAGTCTGGGAGGAAAACCTTTAGCATACACACCATTTGAATGCTTACAAATTGATTACATCACAATGCCAAGGAGTAAAGGTTATAGATATGCTTTAGTAATAGTGGATAGATTAACTAAATGGTCAGAAGCTTTTCCAGCAAAGCGTAACACCTCAGCTTTTGTTGTGAATATCTTACTAAGAGAATTAATACCTAGATTCTCTATACCATTACATATTGCATCAGATTCTGGGTCCCATTTCACAAATAAGATTCTAGCTACAGTTTATGAAACATTAGGAATTAAAAGACATCTTCACTCAATATTTAGACCCCAGTCCAGTGGACAGATTGAACGAGTGAATAGATCTCTAAAAAATCTTGTGGCAAAATTATGTGCAGAATCTCATATGAAATGGCCTGATGCATTGCCATTAGCACTATTCCACCTAAGAAGCCAACCCAACAGCATTACACATATTTCACCATTTGAAATGCTGTATGGACATCCACCATTCCATGGCAAAGCACCTCAAAGCATTCACAAATTATCACACCTAGGTATGGAATGCAAGTTATATGAATATATTAAATTGCTTAAGCAACGATTAAATCAACTTCACAGATTAGGCTTGATACATCAAAGAGTACCTTTTGATTTTGATCTACACAACTTCCAACCCAGAGATTATGTTTATAAAAGAAACTTCGCTAGGAAGTCTGTGTTAGAACCCAAGTGGCTTGGACCTTGGAGTAAGTATGTAACACATCATTACACGGATAAGTCACTAGGCAACACATAAAACATTGTCCTGACTTCACATTTACATGTGAAACATAAACTTACACTTAAGAGAGAAGAACTTGTCTGCCTTAGCACAATTTTCCTTTTGGTACAGACACCGTTGTACTCAAATCACCTGACATGTTATGTACATATGTAATTTTGCTTACTAACCATTAGCATTAAGTTTTACTAACACACAGGGACAATTTAGTTAGTTTAGTAAGTTAGTACAGGGACAGATTTGTCTAAAATTTTCTTTGTAAATATTGTACATAGCAAAGGTCTATGGTTTAACCAATAGACTTACAAAATATATAGGCTTCCTTATTACTAACATTTCTAACATAGCCATAAGTGTACTAACCTATTCATACACTAACTTTAGCAAGTGAACTA
>NW_025389712.1:0-3116 GCF_016433145.1 Gracilinanus agilis | reverse complement strand
GAAGGAGGGAAGGAAGGAAGGAAGGAAGGAAGGGTGGGTTGGTTGGCTGGTTGGTTGATTTAGTGCTCACCATGTGCCAAGCTCTGTGCTGAGCATTGGAAAAGAAGGTTGGCACCCACCCGGGCCAAGAAAGGATCGCATGGCTGATCCTTGGGCCAAGCCCAGGAGTGGCAGGGTCGGACCCAGGCCTTAAAAGGATTAACCTGGCAGGTCTGTGGGAGATGCATCGAAAGGAGGGGAAGACTAGACAGCCAATTAGGAGACGGCCAGACGGGTCCACATGGAGGCCTGATCCAGGAGGGCAGCCACAGTGTGAGTTGAGGGAGGTGATGGATGTGAGAGACGTGGCAGAGGCCATTCCGACAAGCCTGGGCAAAGGGTTGGAGGTGGGAGAGGAGCGAGGGGGGACGACTGATGCCGTGAGATGTTGGGGAGGTGACGGAAGAAAAGGCGACTTCGGGAGGCCGAGGGTTTAGGGAGAACAGTCACCAGTTCTGTTCTGGATGTGAGACGTGGAGTCTGAGGGGCCAACAGGACCCAGGCTAGAAGGGCCTGGCCCTCTCCTCCTGCGCCTCTCCTTCTCGCTGGACTTCCTCCCCGTCCATCCTCCCCCCTCGGCGCCTCCTCTCCCCGCCTCCTCTCCCCCCTCCCCCTCGGGGTCCCGTCCGCCCCTCCCCCGTGCCCCCCCGGAGACAGGAAATGGAGATGGGCCATAGGGAGCCATTGTCGGTTCAAGAACAAAGCGTGATCCGTTGGGAGCGGATGGAGGCAGACGTGCCAGCGAGGGGCCTCCTTCGGGAGACCTGGCCACGGCAGGTGGGCACAGCTGGCCCCTGCGGGTGCTTCGGGAGGCCGGTGATCCCGCCCACAAGCCCCGCAGGCGGAGGAGGCCCCGAGGCGCCGGGCTCCGTGCCGGGGGACAGCCGTGACCAGGGAGGCCGGCTCCGAGGCAAAGGACCCGTCGCTTGACCGCTGGAAGCTCGAGGCGGGCGGCTGCGGGGCTGTCCGGGGGGCTCCCTCGGGCCCTGGCCCTGGACTCCGGGAGCTGGCACGAGGCGATGGCGTGGAGGATCTTGGGGAGGGCCGAGGCCGAGCCCCGGCCTTGACCAGGTGGAGGCGGATCTTCCCTCAGCGGGCGGCCAGCCCAGCCCTGCTGGCTCCCAACGACGGCCGGGGAGATCCGTGGCGGAGCCCCCAGAATCCGGCGCGGCCCCAGCTCGACGGCGGGCATCGGGGGACGGATGCCCTGCCGGGGCCTGGACGCACCGACGGCCGCCCCATCCTGAGTGGAGGGCCGAGGCCAGGCCGGGCCACGCGCTGGACCAGGTCACTCTAGTCACCCCCAGAATCGCGCTCAGAGGCCCGAGTCACCCCCAAAGGAGGCGGAGGGAGAGCCGAGGGGTCCGCCGTGGGGGCCCCCGAGAGGAGGAGGGCAGGCGCTGTGGGCACGGCCGCCCCCGGCCCGGGTCTGGTCGGGCCACGTGGGGGGCCCAGAGCTGGGGGGCCGCATTTCTGCCGAGCTTTCATTCCGAGACTACCTGGACGCCTCTGTGGACGTCGCGGGGTTCAGGCCCGCGTGGCGGCCCTCGTCTTCCCCCCGAATTGAGGGAGGCGCCGCCGCGCTGTGGTTCCCAAAGGCGGTCGGGATCCCCGGAGCCTCGAACGGCGGAGCCAGAAGGAGCTTCCGAGAAGGCCGAGCCGAAGTCCTCAGCACCCAGCATGGCGCCCCTCGCCCAGGCGTCCCTCCGCCTTCCCCTCCCCCTGCCGGGCGGCCATCCTCACTGGCCTTCCCCCGGCGCAGAGAGGAGAGAATAATGCGGTGAGACCGGCCCGGCCCGGACGCTGCCCTTTAGCCGGCTGGCGCTGGGCTCGCCCAAGTGGCCGATGAAGCTACTGAACGAAACAAGCCGAAGAACGCGCCCCCCCGCCGTGACCGGCTTCGGCCGTCCTCATCCGGGTCGTCGTTCCCAAGGGAGTCACGGGGGCTGCTCTTCTGCGCCTCAGGGAGACCTTGGCCGAGTCCTTTCCCTGGTGGGTGCAAGGAGAAGGCCAGCCCGGATGGCCTTTCTGGCCCGTTGGAGCCGCAGAGCCCTAAGCCGGGAGCCGTACGTGTGTGGAGGGACCCGAAGCCCCCCTCTACAGCCCAGCCAGGGGGGTCACCAGGCTAGAGCAGCTCATCTGGGCCAGGAACCGTCATGATCGCGGTTCCTCCTTCCACAGCCTCGTCCCACTAGGTTCTCCCAACCATCCTGGGAGGGAGGGGCCAACACCGACCCATTTTACAAATGAGGAAACTGAGGCAGAAGGCCTACGACTCACCCGAGGTCACGCAGACTCGTCGGATGGGTTTGAGGCTAGATTGGAACTCGGGGCCCGGCCCCGCCCTGTCCTGCCGTCCCACTGCCGTGGAGGCCGAAGCTTGGCCGGCCCTGCCCGCCGCTCCCTTCTCCGAAGCTCGCCAGCCGTCCCTCAGACGCTCCAGGACGCCTCAAGGTCTGGCGTACCCTCGGCTCATTCTTTCCCTCCGTCCGAACACGAGCGACGGCCGGACGCCGCGTCTCCGCAGCCTCTCCCGCGTGCGTCCAGGAGGAGCAGCCGCTGTCTGGGCCCGTCTCCTCCTCGGCCAGAAGGCAGGCTGGGCCTGGGGATTGGGCTCCCTCAGGGCACTCTGGGTGCTGCCATCCCTTTCCTCATTTCCCTCGAGGCCCGCAGAGCCCCCGCGCAGACATTGGGGTGCTGGGAAAAGTGGGGAACGAGATCAGAACGAGTCACTTGGCGAGGTAGTGAGCTTCCCAGCTGCGGGCCTTCTCCTTCCTTCCTTCCTTCCTTCCTTCCATCTGTGGGAGTCTGCGGTCCCCGGGGGCCTCTGGAGGAGCCTGGGCTCCGGGCCACAAAGCGGGGCTTGATTCTCCTACTCTCGCTCCGCCTTGGCAAGGGAGGGCTTCTGGGGAGCCGCGGCAGCCCCTTCCGTGAGGACGGCTGACCACTTGCTCCAGAGCGCCAGGTGCTGTCAGGTGCGCCCACCTAAGGGCAGTTAGGGGCAGCCGCGCTCCCACGGAGCCACCCCGGGGACGGGCGGACCAGGGTTCGGACGGGCGGACCAGGGTTCGGACGGG
>NW_025389711.1:0-7647 GCF_016433145.1 Gracilinanus agilis | reverse complement strand
TTAGATATATACTGTTTATTATTTTTAGGAAAGGTTCTTCTATTCCTGTACTTTCTAGTGTTTTCAGTAGGAATGGGTGTTGCATTTTGTCAAAGGCTTCTTCAGCATCTATTGAAATAATCATGTGGTTTTGTTTGTTAGCTTGAAAATATGGTCAATTAAGTGGATGGTTTTCCTAATGTTGAACCATCCTTGTATTCCTGGTAAAAATCCCACCTGATCATGGGGGATAATCTTCTTGATCACTTGCTTGACTCTTTTTGCTAGTATTCTATTTAAGATTTTTGCATCTATGTTCCTTAGGGAGATTGGTCTGTAGTTTACTTTCTCTGTTTTTGATGTACCTGGCTTTGCAATTAGTACTATATTTGTATTATACACGTCTTATTCTTCATGACTCCATTGCCATTTTCTTGGCAAAGATACTGGAGTGGTTTGCTATTTTTTTCTCCAACTCATTTTGCAGATGAGAAATTGAGGCATAGAGTCACATAGCTAATACATGTCTAGCTTTTGAACTCAAGAGCCTGAGTCTTCCAGACTTCAGGCTAATACTCTATCCACTATGCCACCTAGCTAACACACTTCAGTGATGGGCAAACTTTTTAAAGAGGGGGCCAAAGGAAAGGAAATACTCTTCTGTCAGTCTGTTTCTAAGGTAACTATTTCAAAGTTTCATTGTATTTTATCCTACTCATTGTATTCATCAGATTAGGAATAATGTCCCATGGCTAGATAGAACATTTCAGGGGGCTGCAACTGGCCCACTGGCTGTAGTTTGCCCATCACTGTACTAAATGGAAACAAACTATATCATAGTCAGGATCCAAAACAAACTTGACAGGTTAGAACATTTGTCTAAATTTTGTAAGATGAAATTAAATTGGGATGAATGAAAAGTCTTGCACTAAGGCAAAAAATGAATTCCTAAATAAAATATTAAAGAGCTTCAGGATTTTTAGAGTACTGCAAGCTCAATATGAGTCAATTTTATGGCAGCCAAAGAATGTTAATGCAAATGCAATTGGGCTGCATTATGATGGTTGCAACTTCTAGTAATAGAGAGGTGATAGTCCAATTTTACTTTGTCTTATTACTGCCATCATCAAAACTCATCTGGAATGTATTGTTTTGCTCTGGGTGCTATGGTTGAAGGACATTGCTAAGCTAGAGAACATCTAGAGGAGGGCAACAAAGGAGGCCAAGGGCCTCTATATCATGACATATGGGGGTCAGTTGAAGGATGTTGGCATGTTTAGGCTACAGAGGACTGGACACCTGATAGCTGACTCCAAGTACTTAAGGGACCATGATGCAGAGGAAGGATAAGACTTTTTCTGTTTTGTCTCAGAGGATGAACCAGGAGCAATGGATGAATATTGCAAAGAGGACAATTTAGATATAATGTTAGGGGAGAAAAAAATCCAAAAGAGTCATCAACAAACAGAATGAACTGATTTCAGAGGTGGTATGCTCTCCTTCTTTGGAAGTCTTTAGACAGAAGCTAACTGATCACTCATTGGATATGTAATGGTGTTAACTGCTTATGTATATTAATTGGACTAGATGTACCTGTAGGTCCTTTCCAAATCTCAAATTCTGTGATTCTGTGAAAACGACTGGGGGTAATAATCCATTGACCATAAGCAGTTGTTCAGTCATTGTTCCAGTTGTTTCCAACTCTTTATGTCCCCTTTTGGAGTTTTCTTGGCAAAGATTCTGGAGTCGTTTGCCATTTTCTTCTCCAGTTCATTTTACAGATGAGGAAACTGAGGCAAACAGGATGAATTGACTTGTCAAGAGTCACACAGCAAGTGTGTGAGGCTGGATTTAAACTCTTGCCACCTGGCTCCCCCATCCTTAAGAGATGTTGAATTGCACCAGATTTTTGTCACTATCATAAGGAGTATCTCAGCTATAGTTCACTCATTTGTTCAGATACTCAGACATGTTTGCCCTATAGATTAATCATAGCTCTATTTTTCAATTGAATGAAGGAAAACATTATATCAAATACTTGAAAGCTCATTGGTTGAGAAATTTAATGAGAACCATTCACTTTTATTTGAGTCATTCCAATTTTCATTCATTTATTCTGTAAACACTCAAGTACCTGCTGTTTGTGAGACTCTATATTAGCTGATTCTGCAATATAAGTTTGAAAACATCACAGTTTCTGGCCTTAAGGTCCTTATGACCTAATAGGATAGGGATTAGATCTAGATTAGATTGGCATAAGGAACTTCCATGTGAGCAAAGGAAATTCTTTTTACTAATATAGGTAGACACTTTCTCCATAACTTACAGATTTAGACAGTTGCTTAGAGCATTGAAAGGTTGTGACTTGATCAGGGTCACACAGACAAAATGGTCATAGGCAGCACTTGAATGTAGGTCTGCCTGGCTCCAAGGTCATCTCTCTCTCTACCACACCATCTCTCAAGTGCATACTTGTGTATCTATTTATATGGGAGAAAGAAATCAGAATTCATTATGCTTTTAGTATGCTATAAAGACAAAGGAAAGGGTCATTTAAGTGCTACAAAAATCGGAGAAGTAATCATTCTCAGCTTAAGGGAGCCAGGAAAGATTTAATGGAAGAGGGAGAATATGAGTCTTGGGCTGGATGGATTTTCACTGGCAGTGATGGGTAGTCTCTTATGGAGATCTGACAATATAGACAGTCATATTATGATAAACAAAAGAATAGATATGGCATAGTCCAATTTTCTTGGAACATAGATGATGATGGGCAATGTTATTAGAAAGGCTGAAATTTTATCTGATAAAGATCACATATCCAAAGTACATAAGGAACTTGTTCAAATGTATAAGAGTTAATCTCCAATAGATAATCAAAGGGATATGAACAGCAGTTTTCAAAAGAAATAGTCCATGCCATCAATGGCTACATAAAAAAACAAACCCTCTAAATCATTAATATTTTAAAATTTCAAATTAAAGCAACTTTGTGTTTCTACCTCACATCCATCAGAGTGTCAAAGAAGACAAAAGAAGAAAATGACAATTAGAAGAGCTTTGGAAAACAGAAACCCCAGAGCATCATTGATGGAGCTACGAATTGAGAGTATTCAGAAAGAAGGACAGGATAGTAAACAATGCCTGATAATGTGGAATGGTCCACAAGGATGAAGATTATTTAAAAAAAACTACTGAATTTAGTGAAAAGATGCTTACATTAACTCTCTTGGCCTGAGAGGTTCAGTAGTATTGAGGGCAAAGTCATAAGAGGTTGAAAAGATGTGATGAGGAAACAGTGAATGTAGACTTTTTTAAAGGAGTTTAGGAAAGAGAAGAGAAATTGGGTGATAACTTGAGGGGGCACAGGTGCTAAGTGGCTAAACTGGAATTATAGCAGGTTTCAAGTTTATAGGTCCATATTCTCTCTCTATTTTCTGCAGTGACTCTACTTGTCCAGTTCCACAGAACTTCAAATCTCTGGGTACTCCTTGCTGGTCCCTGTCCCTTTTTAAAGTTTTCTTTTATGTGTTATATTCCCCAATGGACTGTAAACTCTCTGAGGGCAGAGAATATCTTTTTTTTTCTCATTTGTATCCTTAGTGCTTTAACATCATGCCCGGCACATGGAGCTTAACAAATGTTTGTTGAATTAAATCAAATTGAATAAATTCAGTATGTCAACTTCATCGCTGCTTTTATTGTACCACACTGCCTCCCTTCCCACTGTGTGTATTGCTAGTTGATTATAGAAAGAGGCATTTGGTGTGTGAATACAGCCTCTTCTAACATGATGTCTCTTAGGATAGTAGGACATTCATTGATATAGATAGCAGAGCTAACTTTGTTTGGGAAAACCCTATGTCTATTCATATCATGAGGCATAAAATGGAGACCTGCCACTGTCATGGTGTGTATATAATTGTTAAAGTTAAATTAAAAACTCTTGGTCCTTAGTTTCTATAGAGTTTATTAATAGTCACTTGAAATAGAGAAAGCAGATAGAGATTAAAGCCTATTTCAAGTCTAATTCTAATCTTGCCTTGTGACACTCTGCCTCATTGCTCCCAGCTAGCATCCCGCAACACCATTATCCAAGGAAATAGGGAGAGCGCATCCTCTTGCACCCCCTCTTTTATCTTTTCTTTTGGTCTGGACAAATAATCTTTTATTCTGGGTCGTGTCCTTAGGACTCTTCGCCTGTGACCTATGTTTGGAGCATTCACATGGTATCCAGTCACACAGAACAGGAACACAGGTTGGATGGCCCCCTGGGGGAGGGGGTTCCCTTTACACATAATAGAGGGTCCAAATGGAAGAGGGGTTGCTCATAGAGAGTTGGATCCTCCAAATGACAGTGCCAGCTTTTGCCTATTCTGTTTGCCCAACTAGGACAAAAATAACAGTTTTCTCTAATCATGGTTCCATTCTAGAATTGGGAAGATTCATCTTCATGAGTTCATTTCCAGCCTCAGATACTTAGTAATAGTAAGACCCTGAACAAGTAATTTAATCCTGTTTGTCTTAGTTCTTTATCTGTAAAATGAGCTGGAGAAGGAAATGGCAAATCATGTCAAGAAGACCCCAAAATGGAGTCATGAAGGGTCTGATGCAACTGAAATGACTCAATAACAACAAATAATGTCTTCTAAAAATCTCCATTTTGTGGCTGACCTTGAGGGAATAGAGTATGGGTCCTTGATTGTATAAAAAAACCAAGTTTCCTTATTGGTTAGAGTGGCAGCCCTGAATACACAGAAGGGGTTGCTAAGGCAGAGATCAACAAATGACTACTTTTAGCTGCTAGGTGTTTTTGAATGGTACAGCTGACCTTTACCACCTGGGTTTCTTTTAAAGGTCTGGATTCCTTTTGAATATCTCCATCTTATAGTCATCTGCTTAGTGAGGGGACAAACATCCCAGTTCAGTTCCTGCAATCAGTACCCACAATTTCTTCTCATTTCCTCTTCATTTCTTTAAGCCTTAGGGGTGTGGTTCAGAGCTCTTCCAGTCAGGAAATTTCTCTACAGCTGCAGGTATGAAAATAAATAGAACAATTCACATATATCCTTTGTGATCTGGAAGGGTCTGAAGTGAGAGGTACTGCCCCAGGAACAGCTTACAAAAGAAGAAAAACCCAGGCTACAAATTAGTCCACCCTGAAAATAGTTGGTTTAAAACCTCAGATAGTTCACTGACTTCTTGTTTCCTTTCTTCTTTGTCCTCTCAGAATATAAGATCCTCAGCAGTCTATTTTTACTATCTTCTTGGGATTGGGGAGTGGGGAAGAAGATTAGGTAGGAAAGTTGTTTCCTTTAAAGTAAATAGAATTTAAATGGCAAGATGTTTCTCTTCCCTTCTTGTAGTTGAGGAAAACATGAGAATTAACCGTGTCTTTACATTAACATCAAATTCATAAGGGCCCCAGGCTTAGTACTTGTAAAATTCCTGTTATTTCTAGTTCCTAAAGAATTGGGACTTAGAGGTTCTTCAGGGCCCAGGAATGGAAAATCTAACACCACACCTGGCATTTTTATTCATCTTAACTCTTGCTTCTTCCTTTATGAAAGACATCAGTATGTGAAGAAGGTAGGTTTTTGTTTTGGTTTTAAATCCAGCTGATACTTTCTGGTTTCTTTGAGATTCAGATGCTCAGATGCCCTGGTAAGGGGCACAGAGAGGCAAAAGTAATGGCTTGGCTTTCCCACTGGGATTGGGCATCAGGGATGACTATTTTATTTGATGGTTCATCATGCTAAGTTCAGGCAACTTGTCTGGACTCATTTCCATCCATTCATTTGGACACAGGCTGTGGGTGCCTCCAGGCAGTCTCACCCCCCCTACAGACAGTAGAACAGTATTCCAGCAACTCTAGTTATGCCAGAATGATGTGGTTATCTCTCAGTGCCACCCTCATCTCTCCCTTTACACAATAAAGTCAAACAGTTGGCTCAGGATTACACAGAAGCAGGATTATAACTCAGATTCTGGTCTTTTTATTTAGCTCACAAAAACAAATAATTTCCCTTACCATGCCAACACAACTGTGTCTGTGTCATCGTCATCCTCATAGGTGACATTTATATAGCTCAGATTTGCAAAGTATTTTATATGCATGATGACTTTTACTCCTTAGAACCATGCTGTGACATAGGTAGCACAAGTGGTTTTATTCCCATTTCACAGATTAAAAGGCCAAGACTGATCTTTCTAATGTTCTTCTGGCAGAATAGAATATCCTATATAGGAAATAATATATATTATGCTTTTCAGATCTGGAACTAGAACCAGAGTTGTAGCCCAGACACGAAATGGTACAGAGTGGGAGAGAATATATGTAGAGGGGCCAATAATTCTTCACCATAAGAAGTGTGCTTTATTTCCAGCAAATCCCTAATATCAGGTGCCTGCTCCCTTGCTCAGTTCATAAGCTGTTAAACTCTCCAGGAGTCCTTGGTTTAAGCCTTCTTTCCATCAGTGGGCGGACTTCACTCTATTCTTTTACACATCTCCAGTGCCTGGCATGGGGACCATTTTGGACACCTAAGACAAACTGAGGAGACCCACAAGAAAAAAGGTGGTTTGTTGATGCTTCCACCTCCCCATTAGTCCTATAGTAACTGCAAACTCTAGGTTTCCTTCAGTTGTTATCCATCTTCTTCTGACCTTCCTTTCCATGGCATCCTCTAAAAGCACTCTCTTACCATGTAGTTTTGGGATCACTGGATTTAGAGAATAGGAATTTGATTCTTGACTCTGCTTCTGACTACTTATGTTTCACTGGGCAGATTTTAATCCCTCTCAGGCCTTCAGTTTTCTTATTGTATTCTACCTTTTGAAAATGTGGACTCCCAGTTTTTCAGCCTCCTCACTCTCATGACCTAAGTCTTCGAGTGATCTCGCCCAAGCATAAGAGTCACTATTCAACTGAATTTGGGGAAACTACCAGCATTCCTACTTACTGCTCCTGAAAATTTGTTGAACATTTTAAGAAAGAAAAAAGTCAATTTAAAGTGTTCTGTAGTAGAAAAATACTATAGTGTTTTGTTGCTATTCCATTATTTGAGTTGTACCCAACTTCATGGCCCTGTTTGGGGTTTTCTTGGCAAAGATACTAGAATGGTTTGCCAATGTCTCCTTCAGCTCATTTTACAAATGAAGAACTGTGGTAAACACTTTAAAGTGACTTTTCCAAGGTCACACAACTAGTAAGTGTCTGAGACTGGCTTTGAACTCTGGAAGATAAGTATTCCTGGCTTTAGGCTTGGCACTCTATCCATTGCACCACCTAGTTGCTCATATGTTATAATATACCAAGAACTAAACAGGAACAAAATGAATGAATGTGATGCTTCCCAAGTTTAACCATTGAAACATTGAGTTGCCATAATTTGTGTAATGTAATACAATTTCATTTAGATAATGATTCATGGATGCATACCATTTCAGGATCAAATACATTGCACAAAGCTGGATTAGGGAAGGAATAAGCATTTCTGTAGAGCCTACTATATGCCATGTTCTTCCTTCCTTTCTTCCTTCTTTCTTTCTTCCTTCTTTCTTCCTTCCTTTCTCTTTCTTTCTTTCTTTCTTTCTTTCTTTCTTTCTTTCTTTCTTTCTTTCTTTCTTTCTTTCTTTCTTTCTTTCTTTCTTTCTTTCTTTCTTTCT
>NW_025389710.1:0-6033 GCF_016433145.1 Gracilinanus agilis | reverse complement strand
CTTCCTTCCTTCCTTCCTTCCTTCCTTCCTTCCTTCCTTCCTTCCTTCCTTCCTTCCTTCCTTTCTTTTTTTCTTTCCTTACCTCCTGTTTTAGTATTAATTCTAAGACAGAAGAGCAACAAGAATTAGGGAATCAGGGTTAAGTGACTTGCCCAGGGTCACAAGCTAGAAAGTAACAGGCAGTTTTCCAAAGAAGAAAGTCAAACTATGAATAGCCATGTGAAAAACACTCCAGATCGTTAACAGAAAAATGCGAATTAAAAAGACTTTGAAGCTTGATTTCACATCCATTAGATTGATAAAGACAGCAAAAAGGAAAATGACAAATGTTGGAAGGACTATAGGAAAAACAGACACATTGGGCATTGTTGGTGGATCTGTGAATTGGTCCAACCATTCTGGAAACTAATTTGAAACTATGTCCAAAGGTTCCTAAATTCTACATAGCCTCTGACCCAATGATACTACTACTAGGTCTTATCCCAAAGTGATCCAAGAAAGGTGAAAAGGACTTATGTGTACAAAAATATGCATAGCGGCTCTTTTCATAATAAGAGTATACTAAAAACTAAGGAGTATCCTCCTACTGGGGAATGACAAAACCAATTCTGATATAAGCATGACAGAATACAATGCACCATAAGATGTGAAAAAATAGACAGCTTTCAAAGAAAACTAGGAAGACTTCTATGAACTGATGCAGACTGCATAAAACAAAATCAAGAGCAATTTACACAATGACCACAATAATATAGAGAAAACCAACTTTGAAAGACCAACTTTAAAACTGGAATGAACCCAATCACGAATCATGAGATCAGAGGTCTAAAGATGATCTGGTCTCATGATGAATTCCGTTGCTTGACTCCTGCCAGATATGACAAACTTAAAATATAGAATGAAACATTTACATTTGGCCAATGTGGGAATTTGTTTTGTTAGACTCTACATATTTGTTAAAAAAGTGTTGGTTGTTTTTTAATGTTCAGTCAAGGAGAGAGGCAGTTAGGAGGGAATGATAGATAATAAGTGTTTGGGAAAGAAAGAAGGGAAGAGCAAAAGGAAGACAGAAAGGAAGGAAGAAGAGAGGAAAGAAAGGCACAAAGAAGGAAGGAAGGAGTAAAGGCAGAAGGAAAGAAGGAAGAAAGGAAGAAGGGAAGAGAAAACTAGGTAAAATTCATTTATATGCACTTATGATGGCCTTTCTTTCTAATATTATTTCTCAATTCTGTTTTCTTATTTTTCACATAAATAAAACCCCAGCAATTTGCTCTTGTGATTTGAAACAGGAAGGTCAGAGATGGGGGGAAAGAGAAAACAGGAACAGGAAATGAGGGTGCTACAAGCGTTTCTCAATCACAACGGGACATTCAGGTCAGACATAGACCACTACCATTTCTTCAGGAAATGTAACCGATAGAAATCAGGCAAATGATCTTAAAAGCTGCCTTACTGAAATATTTGCCTAGTCTGGTAAGTGAGAAGGACGATGGCCAAGGCCAACACCACTTTAGAAGATAGTGGAAGAGAATGAAGAGGAAGGAACAATGGGCTTCCAGAAAGCTTGGCAAGAGCCCCACTTAAGAGCCTGAGAGTTTAAGGATGAAGCCAAAAGGGCACAAAACAGAAAGAATAACCAAGATCCACCTGCATTTTCTCCACGAATGAGATCCCATTCGAGCATCAAGGCTCTGAAGTGAGCACGTACACACGAAGAGTCCAGGGTTCCAAAAAAGACAGGGAAACACTGTGGAAGTCATGAAAGATCAATTTTCAAGATCCATGGGATAGAAGACAGCAAATGCTTAGAAAAAAATAAATGATACTCAACCAAGTGCCAGCAAACAACTGCCCCCACATCTATTCCCTTCTCAACAAGATCTTGAAGAAGAAAGTGCACCTGTGCCAAGGATACTCTCAAGAAGACAGGAGGAAGAGTGCATAAGCTCTCAGACATGCTGCTCTATAGCAATGTCTTTTTTGTTTTTAAACCCTGACCTTCTTCCTTAGAATCAATACTGTGTATTGGCTCCAAGGCAGAAGAGTGATAAGGGTAGGCAATGGGGGTCAAGTGACTTGCCCAGGGTCACACGACTGGGAAGTGTCTGAGGCCAGATTTGAACCCAGGACCTCCCATCTCTGGGCCTGGCTCTCAATCCACTGAGCTCCCCAGCTGCCTCCTCTTTTTTGTTTTTTAAACCATTGCCATCTTAGAATTGAGATTAAGTATTGGTTCCAAGGCAGAAGTGTGGTATGGGCTAGCTAGGTAACTGGCTTAAGTGACTTGCCCAGGGCCACACAGCTAGGAAGTATGAGGCCTGATGTGAACTGAGGCCCTCCTGTCTCCAGGTTTGGCTCTCTATCTACTGAGCTACCTGGCTGCCTCAGTTAATACCTTTCCAATGTCATTCAACTGCCTGAAAAGTGAAGAGAACACACAAACTTTATAAAATATCTTGTTGGCCACTAATCATAAGCACTTATTAAGAGCCTACTATGTGCTAGGTAGGATTAAACTTTTTTCTTTGGAAGAGTATCATGCTGTCTAAGGTCAGCTTTCAATAAACTGCTTCTCTCCCATGTACCGAAGACCACACAGGCTTCCTTGAAAGATAGGACAGTCGTTATCTTGTTTGATGGCCTTCTGATTCTTAACATCGAGTGAGACATGAAATGGGTGGTTGTCTCCTAGCCAAAGGCCAGGCAAGGCTGCCCTCATGGAGGAAGAGGAAGAAGGCCGAAGCCTCCCTCTCCGTTCCTACCCAGCCCACCGGGCCTGCTCTCCCCTCTAGAAGGGGCCATGCCTGGGAGGAGCTCGGCCCCCTTTGGGCTCCTCTTCGGCTGGCCATTGCCTGCCTGCGAGCCCTTGGACTGCTTGAGGCCGTTCTGCATGCTCCTCTTGGATCCTGGGCCCGCACTAAGAGCGAGCAGGGTCTCTACCTGCAGGAAACCTTGGATCGCAGCAACTCGTTGGATCTCTAGAGCAGGCCATGAAATCCCAGACCTTCCTGGGGTGACACTGAAGGGGAAGGGAGTCACGGAACTCACGGCAGGCCCCCCTTCTGAAAGGCATCGGGTGGGGGTGGGAAATGGCGGACACAAGGAGAGGTTAGCCTATTCCTAGTGAAGAACATGGGGAGGCACGCCTGGAATCCGTGACCCGTCAGGAAGTCCGGAGGAAAGGAGCCTGGAAGGCTGGGTAGAGCCCCTCAGGGAGGGCTTCCGGCAGGGCCTGAGTGTGGGTCACCTGGATGGGTGGACAGTCGTGCACTGTGGGAGGAAACACGGCCAGTAAGGAGTTCCCAGAGGCAGCACACTATGGTGGCACATACAGATCACGGGCTCGAGCTGAAGCCCAGGTCCTGTGTGCGGAGAGTCTAGTCTAATGAGATGCCAGCACAGATGACCATCCCACACAAAGACGCTCAGAAAATCTAGCTGGCTTACACCCCACCACCCCATTTCCTCCATGAGCTAAGAGAAGGCAGGCTGTGGCTGAGGGAGGGCAGAGGGGATCACGAAAGGCTTCCTGGAGGTGGAGGCTTTTGTATGGGGGAGTGGGGAGCAGCCCATCAGCATGAACGGACCTTCCCAACCTCTAGGGAGGCTAAGTAAAGATGCCTGCCTGGCCCTCCCACCTCCAAGCACCGGCTTTGGTGGCCAGGGTTGTCCTCACCTGTCACTTAAGAGCCCCTGACAGCGTTTTCAGATCCTTTCCCTCTCCAATGCACGCCCCTTGCCAGGGCAGCTGGCCTGGAGCCAAAGAGTTTGGGTGACCCCGGAAGATCTTCCTGGGATGAGCTAGCTGAGCTGGAATTGGGGTCTCCGAACTGGGCCAGGGGATCCACACAGACCCAGAGTCTGGGGGCAGCAGGCAAATCTACAGCAGTTAATAAGGAGCCTCTGAGATCCTTGATTCAATCTATCTGTAAGACTGTTGTGGGGGACAGCTCAGTGGATTAATAGCCATGCCTGGAGGTCCTGGATTCAAGTCTGGTCAGACATGTCCTAGCTGTGTGACCCTAGGTAAGTCACTTGACCCCCATCGCCTAGCTCTTGTGCCTTGGAACCAATAAGAGTATTGATTCTAAGATGGAAAATCAGGGTGGTTTGCTTAGCATGTGAAGATGGGAGTCAGGCAGCTCTGTGACAGTGCAGAGGGGGAGGATGGATTTGGGAGGTGGGAAGCGGGCCCTCTACAAAGGCAGGCAGGCAGGCCCGGTGGGCGCTCTGCACGGCCCTCTGCTCTCACGGGAGGGTGGCCGGGACTCGGTCACTTCCCTACCTAAGAGACAAGTCAAGCAGAATCGGGAAGCTAAGAACTGGGAACGCTGGCCGGGGGGACAGGAGGGGAAGGTGTTCGGGGCAGGTCAAGTCCGGTGTCCTGCGGGCCCAGAGCTCAGAGGTGGGGTTCAGGGGGGGAGCCGCCTGGGTAAGAAAAGATGGCCCTTTAAACTCTGAGGGGGAACGAGCCCAACCAGGGGCAGAGACACAGGCGAGAAGGAGGCTCCCCTTAAGAGCTCAGGGAAGTCACAAGCAAAGCAGTAGCAGGTAGGCAACGAGGTGCCTGAAGCCAAAGGGACCCTGGCCTGAGGGACAGGATGTCCAGGACCCAGTCATGGTGGAGAGAAAGACTGCAGAGGGACTGTTAATTTGGTGGGGAGGAAGGTGGTCAGAGACCGCCTCAGAAGGAACACTTTTGGCCCAGCAGACCTGCAAGGGTTTGAGGAAAGTCTGGGCAGAAAGGAAGCAGAAAGGGTGCTCAAAGCCATCCCCCAGGAGAGCTCTCAGAATCGGGGCTTTACAAAACTAAAGAGATGGGCCTGCTGAACCACCCAGGGGCTGGTGGCTGAACCGCTGATGAGTCCAGAGATCTCAGCTTGTTGGCAGGCAGATCCAGGCTGGACCCCATCAATCCCAGAGTTTATCAAGATTCTGCCCTGGGGCTGAGCCTCCCGAGTCCTTCCTGCCCCCCCCCCCCCAAGGACTTTCTAGCTCTGGCTCTTACTCTGGGAACAAGAATTGCACCTCTCCTGTGGGGGCTCTGGCAAGGGAACTTCCCAGGGCTTCCTAACTCCTGGCACAGCATTCTAGGTATGCCCTGTGCCAGCTGTGCCCCAGGCATGGGGATCCCCCAAGGGCTTTACCCGGGCCTCCTTTCTTCTCTCCCTAAACCCTGCTCCCTCTGTCTCCTCAGCTGAAGGCCCCCATCACTCATTAACGGGTCTGATGGATTTGTCCTGACGTCCCTCTGGCGTCCACATTTACGGTGGCCAAGATGGAACTCAGTGTCTTCTTCCCTGCATGTTCTTCTTGCAGCTGTCCTTTGGGTCCAGTCCCCAGGCTCCCTCTCCTCTTCTTGCCTCCTTCCCAGCAGATGCAAGACCTGTCCCCTCGCAGCCACTCACCCAGAGGAAAACCACTGGACTTCAGGAGGCCCTCCTGGACAGTGGGAAGAGTCCTCCCAGCTTCGGGGCTCTCCTCTCTCTAATCCTCCCTCCCCCCAGCTGCCAAAATGCCAGTTCTCAAGGGCAGGGGGCCGCTGCCAGCTGCTGCCAGGCTTCTGTCCAGCACTACAAATGCTCTGAACTCCCCAGGCTAGTTCCACATCTCTCCCTTTCCTCCACTCTACAAACTGGACACACTGTCCTGCTGGCTGTCCCCTGGGACATGCTGTTCCCATTCAGCCTGAGACACCCCTTGGGGAACCATCCAGCTATTCATCCCAGCTCTCTCCTGGCCACCTCCCCGCCTCAGTTTACTTGAAAAGTTTCCAACTGAGTTTGCATCAAAGCTAAGTAAATGATTCCACCAAGAGAGAGGAGCACCCAGGAAGATGGGCCTGGGAGACAGGAGCAGAGGCAGAAGGGGCGAGGGGAGAGGGAGGGGGAGGAGGAGGAAGAGAGAGAGAGGGAAGAGACAAGGAGGAGGGAGGAGGGGAAGGAGGAGGGGGGAAGAGGAGGATGAGGAAGAGAGAGGGAGGGAGGGAGGGAAGAGACAGGGAGCAGGAGGGAGAGAGGAAGGAGGAGGGAG
>NW_025389709.1:0-7876 GCF_016433145.1 Gracilinanus agilis | reverse complement strand
TCTTTCCTTTTTCTTATTAGATTGACTAGTACTTTGTCTATTTTATCAGTTTTTTTTCAAAATACCAGCTTCTAGTCTTATTTATTAATTCAATAGTTCTTTTACTTTCAATTTTATTAATTTCTCCCTTAATTTTTAGTATTTCTAATTTAGTTTTCATCTGGGGGTTTTTTATTTGTTTGCTTTCTAATTTTTTGAGTTGCATGCCCAATTCATTAATCTCTGCCCTCCTTAATTTGTTAATATATGCACTCAAGGATATAAATTTCCCCCTGAGTACTGCCTTGGCTGCATCCCACAAAGTTTGGTAGGATGTCTCATCATTGTCATTCTCTTCAAAGAAATTGTTGATTGTTTCTATGATTTCTTCTTTGACAATTTGGTTTTGGAGAATCATATTGTTTAATTTCCAATTGGTTTTTGACTTGCCTGTCCAGGTGCTCTTACTGATTATTATTTTTATCGCATTATGATTTGAGAAGGTTACATTTATTATATCTGCTCTTTTGCATTTGTTTGCCATGATTCTATGCCCTATTACATGGTCAATCTTTGTAAATGTACCATGTGCAGCTGAAAAGAAGGTGTATTCCTTTTTGTCCCTATTTATTTTTCTCCACATATCAATTAAATCTAATTTTTCTAGGACTTCATTCATCTCTCTTACCTCTTTCTTATTTATTTTTTGGTTTGATTTATCTAGATCTGAAAGAGGAATATTTAGATCTCCCACTATTATGGTTTTACTATCTATTTCCTTCTTGAGCTCTGCCAATTTCTCCTTTATGAATTTGGATACTATACCACTTGGTGCATATATATTGAGCAGTGTTATTTCCTCATTGTTTATACTGCCTTTAATCAGGATGTAATGACCTTCCCTGTCTTTTTTAATCATATCTATTTTTACTTTGGCTTTGTCAGAGATCATGATAGCCACTCCTGCCTTCTTTTTCTCATTTGATGCCCAAAAGATTTTGCTCATACCCTTAACCTTGAACTTATGTGTGTCTACCCGCCTCATATGTGTTTCTTGTAGACAACCTACGGTAAGATTTTGGTTTCTGATCCACTCTGCTATTTGCTTCTGTTTTATGAGTGAGTTCATCCCGTTCACATTCAGAGTTACAATTGTTAGTTGTGTATTCACTGACATTTTTGTATCCTCCCCTAGACCCACTCCTTCTTATTACACTATTTTCTTTTACACCAGTGGTTTGCTTTAAGCCAGTATCCCTTATCCCCTCCCTTGATTGACTTCCCTTTCTGTCCCCTCCCTTGTTGTTCCCCTCTTTTTGTTTTTTTTAAAGACCAAATGAATTCCCTCCCCCTTCTTCTCGCCTTCCTTTTTTGGCCTCCCCACTCCCCTGCTCCCTTTGGTTTATCCCTTCTGACTTTCTCAGTAGGGTTAGATAAAGTTTTTTATCCAGATGGATAATAAGGCTACTCTTCCTTCTCCGGGTTGATTACACTGAAAGTAAGGTTTGATTATGCTCTCTTCCTCTCCTTCTTATGATATTATTCATCCCCTCCACTTCCCACGCACACCCTCTTTGTGTGTAATAGAATATCTTATTTTTCTTATTTACTCGGATTTTTCTTGGTGTCCCCTACTATTCCTCCCCTCTTTCCCACCCCCCATGTCTTCTTAGACCATTTAGTATCCTGTCCTCTCCCTATGAATTATTCTTCTGGTTGCTATAATAGTGAATATTATAATAGTGTATAGAGTTCACTACAGAGAATTATACATAGCATTTCTCCACCTAGTAATACAGATAATTAGATCTTATTTATGCCCTTAAAGAGTCAATTAAAAAACAATTATGAGCTTCCTTTCTTTTCCCTCTGTTTCTTATTTACCTTTTCATCTTTCTCTTGATATTTGTGGTTGAGTGTCAAACTTTCCATTTAGTCCCGGTCTCTTTTGTGCAAAAACTTGGAATTCTTCAACTTCAGGGCAATTTTGCTGAATAATTTCTTTAAGTATGGAGTCCAAGTTTCTATTAATTTCTGCCTTTTCTGGAATACCAATGATTCTCAAGTTGTCTCTTCTAGACCAGTTTTCTTGGTCTGTCACTCTCTCATTGAGATATTTCATGTTTCCTTCTATTTTATCAGTCTTTTGACTTTGTTTTATTTGTTCTTGTTGTCTTGAGAGATCATTGGTTTCTAAATGTTCAATTCTAGCCTTTAAGGACTGGTTTTCAGCTTTAATGTTTTGGTTTTTGGCTTTAATGTTTTGGTTTTCAGCTCTAATGTTTTGGTTTTCGGCTTTAATGTTTTAGTTTTCGGTTATAATTTTTTGGTTTTCCTTTTCAATCTGGTCATTTTTGGTCTTCAGTTGTCTTGTCTCACTTTCCAATTGCGAAATTCTGCCTTTTAAACTGTTATTTTCTTGCCAGATTTCTTCCATCTTCCTCTGCATTTCATTTTTAAACTCTTCCATAGCTTGTGACCAGCTTTCATTTTTTGGGGGAGGTTTGGATTTTTGTTTTCCCTCCTCTGTTGTCTGGATTTTCTCTGTGTAGAAGTTGTCCAGTGTTCCAGAGTTTCTCTTGATGGTCTTTTTCTTCTGGACTTCCTTATTGCTGGCCATTGTTAGCCCCGCCCCTTTTCAGCTTTGTCTTTGCACTCAGGGTCTGCCAGGGCCTTGCAAGCTCTGGGGGGCTCTGGTCTCCTTATCCTCAGAGTCAGGCCTCCTGGTAGTTCCCGGTCTGCCCCTCTGCCCGAGGTTCCTTCAGCAGCCTTTGGGGCTGCTTCCACAGCCACGCTCTGGTCCTCACTGGAGGTCCAAGCCTGGGCTGGAGATAGTTATTCAAGCCTGGGGCACTGCCTTTGCCTGCTCAGATGCTCTTAGGGCACTGCCTTCACCCCTGCAGAAGGTAGTGAAAGTCTGTGGGCTGGAGATCTTTATTCGCACCTGAGGCGATGCCTTCAGCTCTTGGGAAAGACCGTGTTTTAGAGGCCTTTGTCCAGGCTGGAGGCGGTCCCTTCACCCATGTGGAAAGTCTGTGCATGCCCCCCAGCCACCTGGGGTCCCTCATCTTGCAGCACACAGGTACAAGCCCCGGGGCTGCCAGTGATTATCTGGTTGCCCCAGTCCTGTTTTCACACTTGTGCGTTGGCGTTGTGCGAGGGGTGGGGGGTGGGGGGTGTGGGAGGGGCTTCTTCCTCTCGAGTTTTAGTGAGAGCTGTTTCACCCCCCTATAGTGTGGAAATGCCCTGATTCTGCGTACCTTCAATGCTGTGCCCTGTTGTGGGGTTCCTTCCTTCCTCTGGACTCGTTTTTATTTCCCCTTGAGGGGTTCTGTATGCTTCGGTCAGGAGAGATCGAGCAGCTGCTCCTTACTCTGCCGCCATCTTAACCGGAAGTCTCCCTCAGTCATTTTTTTAACTGTGTGTTACATCCACCAACCCATAATTCATAATTTCTTCTGTACCCATTTTGTCTTTCCCACTTTCCTCTGCCACATCATTGTCACTACCCTTATCTGTCCTTGCAACAACTAAGTCTGCTTTCTCGGTTCATAAGGTACGAGGCCTGGCTCCTTGAGACAGGTATTCCTCCATTTTTGGTAAACTAGGGGAATTACTGAATTTGGCACAGTTATAGTCACAACATCTGGCCTTTACTTTGTCACTATATTTGTTGTTGTCCCTGTTGTTGCCACTATTATTGCTGTTGTTGTATCTTGAATTGTAGTAGGTGTTTATCCTGTTGTTGTTATTGTTGCCTCTATTCCCAAAATTTATTTGGGATTTGAACCTACATTCTCGAACTATATGACCAAGTTTTGAGCACAGGAAACAACGTTTGACAGATTTGTTTGCACTGCCAGAAGATTGCCTAGGCCTGCTCTCGCTCCTCTGATTGCTGGACATCAGAGCCTCATAATAATCACTTCTAATATCTAAATAACTAAATGAATAACAGAATGCTATTGCAACAAAGGTCTAATTCCACTAGACAGGCAAACTCCTGAGTAGAAACCACAATGGCTTTTGCCACTATGGCCACCAAGGCAAACCCCAAACTGGGAAAAGCAAGCAGAGAGACCTGCTCACCTCAACCCCCAGGAATCAACTGTTTAACCCCTTTCCAACTGTCCCTTCACCCAGAGTTGTCCGGGGGGTTCCTCTGGAATTCTGGGTGAGGCTTGACTCTGTATCTTGCAGGAATTCCACCTTGCCATTTTCTATATTACAAACCCTCCCCCATCATTACAGTTTCATGTAGTGTGAAAGGTTTTTTGGTCTCTGGGTCCCCTGAGGAGAGGAGCAGCAGTTTCTGCCTCTCTCTCTGAGACTGGCAGTTTTTCTAACTGACAGTTGTGGATAGAGAAAATGAATTTAAGGCCTTGACAGCCTTATTGATAAGTGATAAGCTTAGGTAGGTAGTCAGATAGTGGGTAAATTCTTAGATAGTCAGAGTAGGAAAATAGGCTGGGCCTGGCCTGACAGAAGACACTGTCCTCATAGGCAGATAGATTTAGGGTTTTTTAGAATTTTTAGTTAGGATTGGGATGTTAGGTATAGGTATAAGAGTTCTCTCACTTTCCTCCTTTCTATTTCCTATCTGAACTTTCCTCAAAATAAACCGTGTTTTGTGTTTTACCAAACTACTCTCCTGACTTTTGTTCAAACTCTTACCAAAAATTTTAACCCTTTACAATCCTCACAACCACCCTGGGAAGTAGTTCCTATTATTATCCCCATTTCACAGATGAGGAAACTGAGGCAAACAAAAGTTAAATGATTTGCCCAGAGCCACACAACTAACAAGTATCTGAGCTCAGATTTGATGTTTACATTTAGCTTAAATTTCATTTAAAATTTTCTTGATGTTAAATTGTTTTTCTTTACATTTAAATTTAAGTTTATAATGCCTTGTTTGTTAAAATAATCATGCAAGCTTTCCAATTGAAAAACATGTTATATTTCCAAATATTCCATATTTTGTCACTTACATACCCCTTCTCTCCTCTGCTTCTTAATACTGAGAAGAAAATAATAGCGGTATTTTCCTCAGTGCAATACTCAAATTTTTGGCATCCCACTTAACAAATTCTGTCTGTTTACTCATTTATATTAGCTAGAGGGCTGTTTCCATTTCCTTCTGCTCTTTGCAAAGTAAAACAAAGCAAAACAAAATGTGGCTTGCTGTACTGGGACTTTTACAAACAATGGAAACCCTTATTGTTACAGGCAACAAGAAGGATTATCAGGAACAAAGGTTAAAGGGAATATTCTATTGTACTCTTGTGGTTCCCAGGAAAGAGTTTGTTTTTAATTTTTGTTAGAGGGAAAAAAGTAGATTCTAAATAGATTAGGTATCTGCCATAATTACTGGGGGGTTAAACAAAAACTAGCCTGGTTGATTGACAAACAATAAGTACCATCTAACAGTCCTTTCAATGAGGCAGCCAGCCTCCTCTCTACTTTCTCTCCCCTTCCTAGACTGACTGAAGCTAGGTTGGAGCCAGCTGAGTGTTTGCCCTCTGGTGTAGTTTGACTTGGAAACCTAGAGAGATGGAGTAAGCCATAGTTGTGTTGTTCCCACTCATTGTGTCCAGTCTCTCCCTGCTGGATGA
The DNA here is from genome assembly GCF_016433145.1 of Gracilinanus agilis. NCBI lineage: Eukaryota > Metazoa > Chordata > Mammalia > Didelphimorphia > Didelphidae > Gracilinanus > Gracilinanus agilis. Next base: position 2,282 of record NW_025389709.1, on the reverse strand, counting down.
ATACAAGTATTCTCAGGCTGTTCTGAATTTCCCACTTGGAGGCCAATTTCTTCTACTGGGCAAAGATTCCATTGCCTTGCCCTAGCTCAAGCTCCTCATCCCTTCAAGTGTCAGTGACACCTCTTAGCTTAAAATAGCTGACTTTTAGGATTTCTAGTTCCTGCTACTTGTTTTATTTTGTGCAATCCATCAACAAAAATTTGGCCTACTTTGTCCTAGGCCCTGCCAGAGTGCTCTACATTTGAGTATAGATTTCTGAGACAACAGAGATTTTTCTCCTCAGGCTACCATATTTGAATGATCATGTTCAATTCTGGTTGCCACATATTAGAAAGAAATTTAACCAACTGAGAGTATGTAGAGGAAGACAACAAGGATAATCCTTGAAGGACCTCCAGGACCCACATGGGTCAATACAGCATGAGCAGTTTGAGGGCAAGGACTTTTGTTTCTTTCTTTTTTTTCTGTTCAAATCCACAGTACCTCCTTCAGTTCTCCAAACATTTTAGGTACTTCATAGAATTAATTTAATTGAAAAAATTGTTTAGCCTGAAAAAGAGAAAACTTCTGAAGATAAGAGAACTATCTCCAAATATTTGAAAATCTTTCCTTTGAAAAAGGGAAGAGAATGTCTCTCTTTGAAAAGAATTAGATGACAAATCATTGAATGTTTTATTGGGGATTCCTGTTCAGTTATGGGGTTGGACTAGGTAGTCATTGATGTTCCTTTCTCATTTCGAATGAAATTCTGTGATTCTACAATTCTTCAATTTTTCAACCTTAAAGCACTATAGAGATATTAGCTATTGTTACTATATAGAATTCAGTGACAAGTGCCAAGAATACTTAATCTTTAAGCAAACATTCATGGTGATATTTAGAAAGCACTGTGTAATAATACTTACTTTTTACCTTTCGTGCAGAGTCCAAGAGAGGCAGCAGCATGATACATGGATGGAGTCTTAAGGTTTGGAAGCAGGAAGACCCAGGTTTGGATCTCTTCTCTAACACTAGGTGTATGACCCTAGGCAGGACATTTTCTCTGAGCCTCAGTTCCCAGTGAGGAAATTGGACCAAATAATTTGGGAGGTTCCTTTCAACACTGAATCTATTATCCTCTGGAACTTAAACTTTTGTTCAGCTACCTTAATGTATTCTAGTCTACTTTTTATATGACTTCCAGCACATTTTTTTTTATCCCACAGGAAAAAAAAATGTCATGGCTATGAAGAACCACAGCGGACTAGAAATTACATATAAATGTGGTTGTCTTTCATCATCTTCTGAATGGCTTCTCCACAGACCACACATACTAAACAAGGAAGAAAAACCAACTCATGTCTTCTCAGTCACACTCACATTCCACAGAAGTGGGAGGCAAAACAGGACTGATTCTCAGGCACTTGGGAAAGAAATAGCAAATGAAAAGAAGTATTCTAAGAAAAAGAGAAAGATGAGATCACAGGCCATTTTTATCATTTTCTTCTTCCAAGAACCTTTCTATGTACTAGGTTTTGTTTTAGGGAAATGGGCCACTGTCTGTTCCCCATTCTCAGCCCACTCTGCCTGTGTGCTTTTGTTCACAATATCCTCTAGGACTGGAATGTGCTTCTCACTGTCTCCATTTGTTGAAGTCCCTGCATTCCTTCAAGGCTAACCTCAGGTGCCTCCTCCTTTCAGTCCTTCCAAGGCAGATGAAACCCTCTCCAATCTCTTATCATCCTCATCATCCTCATCAGGAAAGTTGTCATCAAAACACTTGAGGAGGGAAAAACTAAGTCCCCCTGGTAGAGAAATGGGTGAGAATCAAGGAAGGCTTGCTGGAGAGTGTGTCAGCTAAATTGTGCTTGAAATGAGACCTCTGGCCCCAAATTTGCTTTAGGTTTGCACAGACCACACTCTCTCTTGGGAAAACTCCCAAATCACTGTCTGGTTCCTTTGCCTCACCCATGTAGTCTTTTTGGACCTTACTAGGATGAAATATGTGAAATGAGATTTTTTTTTAACCTTTACCTTCCATCTTGAGGTCAATACTATGTATTGGCTCCAAAGCAGAAGAGTGGTAAGGGTAGGCAATGGGGGTCAAGTGACTTTTCCAGAGTCACAGAGCTGGGAAGTGTCTGAGGCCAGATTTGAACCTAGGACCTCCCGTCTCTAGGCCTGGCTCTCAATCCACTGAGCCACCCAGCTGCCTCCCAGAAATGAGATTTTTAAAAGATAATATTTCATCAAAAAAGATTATATACATATGCAATATATTTAAATATATATATATATATATA
>NW_025389708.1:0-4279 GCF_016433145.1 Gracilinanus agilis | reverse complement strand
ATATATATATATATATGGGTCACATAGATATATATAGTGAGGAGGTGAAGGAATGAAGGTAAGAGGATTGGAGGAAGGAAGAAAGGAGAGAGGAAGGTAGAGGAAGGTAAAGGAAGGTAGCAGTCCCCAGCCCTGGCAGGGGGAAATTGACCAGAGCCCTTTGGGGCTCAAATAAAAGATCAGAGAGTAACTTTAGGGTTTAGAATAGCTAGGTTTTATTTAAATTAGAAAGGGGAAGGTCTAAGAAAAACTAGGAGGTAGATAGAAAAGAAAAAAGGTGCTGAGAGAAAGATCAGGGTAGATAGTGTCAGCCAGCCTCCAGGCTCAAGAGAGCAGAGAGGCTCCTGGGTAGCTAGAGCCAGAAAAGGCGCCAAACTCTCTCTTTTATACTTTCTCCGACATCTCCCACAAAGGAAGTGGGAGTTGTTGGGGGAAGTTGTAGCAGGGATCCCTGGGAGACATAGTCTTCCAGGGCTTAGAATAATTATAAACTGCACAATCCCCCCCTGTGATCCTTTGGGAGACCAGTCTCCCCAATGGATCATAACAAATATAAATAAATTAACAATTACAATAAAATAAAGGGTATATTCATCAATACACAGGGAGAATGGTAACAATTTTTACAATATAAAGAAATCAAATACTTGGCGCTTCTTTTACAAAAATATTCAGGGGGAAGTCCCCTTCTTTCATGGCAAAACATAATTAAACATATGCATTTAAATAAAAAAGATGAATTTAACAAAACAAATGAATTTTTTTCAAGATAAACCAGACAAATGAATTTAAAACCCCCCAAAGTTCAAAATTTTGCACATATGGTTGCTACCTTAGGCTCCTGAATCAGCATACTTTCTCCATGTGGTCTCCACGGGCATCTCCATTTGGATTCAAGGAGGTAGTAAATCTCTTTTCCTAAAACAACCTAAACTCTCCATATGAAATAAAAACACATTCCCCTATGAGAAGGATAGAAAGAAACATGAAATTGCACAGGGAAAACATGTCTGAGGCATGAGGCATATCAATCACTGCCAATCAAATTCATCAGAAAAATTAGCACAAAAAGGCCAAATAACTAATATATGAAAAATTCTAAACATCCAATTCTAAAAATTTCATATGAAAAAAGTTCTAAATAAGAAAAAAAAAGAAATTCACACTAGGTCTGTTAATAATGTCCAATTAAAGTAATCCATGTCTGATATCATGCACATCCCAACTTAGCAGCCAGGACCATGGTGAACAACCATAGTAAGAAATTTAGAAAAAGGACTATATTTGTATTTATTGGTCTCATATTACCTCATTTCTTCTTTTCTTCTTTTGTCATTTCTTCTCAGGGATAGAATATGGAGCCAGAACAGCCAATTGTTAGTTTTTTTATATACATTTTCACAAGCAGTGTGATTCGAGGAGTCCTACATCTTAACGTATATTAAGCATCACAACCTCAATTCTCACACTAGGTTCAAGTCCTTTTTATTGGTATAGAAGTCTCAGAAATCCTAGTAGGATTGGTTTCTCTTTTTGACCTGTGTATTCGTTTGCATGCTGCTTTTTAGCCCTGTGTAGGTATCTATGCTTCTTTGGCACTGTACACATGAAATCTGTGCTCCTTTGCTGATCCCATTTCGTTGAATCAGACATATGTACTAAGTCCCATATTAGTTAAATACCAATGGCAGTTTCAGTAGTCTAAGGCGTTTGGGTAGGCAGTATAGTTAGAACAAATGGATATACTAAACCTACACTAACCTAATAATAAAAAACTCTTTATAATAAAACTCTTAATAATAAAAAATCTAAATTGAGATAACATGTGCTTTAAATACAAAAATTGCACATGCAATTATAAAAATGTGCTAAAATTTCAAAACATATCTATCTCCTATAATTAGTGACAATGAGAGAAAAAAATGCCTATTACATTTTGTGTCACTTAAGGAGGGGAAGAATATAAAGGTTCTTACCCAAGAATTTAGATGCATTACGTCTTAGCTTAGCCATGATCCACAGTGTGAGTGCAAATGAGGTAAAACAATGGAGTTATAAAAGCAATAATACATTTAAGAAAATACAAAAGTTTCACAAAAAGCACAAAATGTATATCAAGTTAATACAATACAGGTTTTCTTCAAGGTAATATATCTTTAAATCTTTCAAATATATAAAATACATGTTTTCCAAATTATCACTACAAAGCAAGTTGTTATGGTCTTTCATAAAGGTACATGTCAACTACCAGATGTTTCTTTCTCTCTCTGTCAGGAAGATCTGGAGTAATTTTCCCACATCCTTATAGGAAGGATTGTATTGCAAAAATATGTCTTCCATCCTTTTCATTACAGCTATGGGTTCATCATTATAATTTGGAACATCTTTTTAAAATTCTTTGGTATCTTGAGGAGTGAATGGAGTATGGTGTGTTAAATTTATCACATTGCCAGATCGATCGAATGTAGGCATTTCCCTTAAGGGGAAAATGCCATCACAGGAATCAGAATCAGAATCATGGTGTGGTTTTGTTTTCTTTTTAGTCATTTTGGTGTATTGGTAGGAACCAGTATGGTCTGGACTGGGATTGGTTGTGGACTGGGAGAAGGAACAGGAGTGTCAAGAGAAGAAGGAGGGGAGGGAGGGTTGGCCAGGAGATGCACAAGATGAGAGAGGAATTTCTTCATATCTGTCTCCTTCTCTATTTCAGGAGAAATAGGAGAAATAGGACTGTCCTCTCTGAGTATTTTGGGAACAGTCTTGCAAAATTTCAAATCAGGTTTTTGAATTGAATACTTGTGAAATTTTGAATCAGATCTTTGAATTGGATCCTCCTTTTTCAGTGCATTGTGTATAGAGTATTTGAAATTGTCCAATTGGATTTATACTGCTACTTGCATCTGGGCTTGCGTTTTCCTATTTGCAGCCTTTTGCGTCATCATATTGAAAATTAAGAAAACAAGATTCCCTAGCAGCATCAGAAGGAGGAAGTATTCCAATTTGGCAAAAGCCAAAAGGTTTTCCTGTATAGAAGCAAACATATCGAGTGGCTTCTAGTGATTTATTTCTTTATTCAGTTAGCTCTAATTATGTATTTATTTATTTTTTGGTATATTTATTTATTCATGATTTTGATTGATTTAGTTTAAATCATTTGCAAATTGCAAAAAAAAACATTCTTTTATTTGTTAGGTTTTGCTATATATTATATATTATTGGTGCTGTCCTTGGTGCTATCCTCCAGTGGCAGAAAGGTAGCACTGCAGCTTAGCAGAAAAAAGGGAGGGGGAACACACTCTGAGTGCTCAGTGCTGGCCTCTAGTGGCTAAAATTCAGTAGCACAGAGGAAGGAAAATTAGCCGGTTTAAAGCTGAAGGTGAAATGGACAATGAAAGCCCTCAGGCTGATAATCAAGGTAAGTGTGGTTTTTTAGTACTTGGGGTTTTTTTAGTGTTGCCTTTTAGAAAGGCAAACTCTCTCCAGAAGGAGAGATTGGAGCTAATAGGGGGCAGTAGGGAGAATTTAGCCTGGAGTGAGTGGAAGGCAGAGAGGAATCAGGGTTTTTCTGGACCCCTGATTGTTTTTGCCTGCAGACCCCCGGGTGAGGGGGATTAGGGTTAAGGCTCCTGGGCTGTGGTGCAGGGTATTTAGATCTAGCACCTTTGCTGATGCAGAGGAGCCAAGCAAGGGTTTAATAGGGGAAGGGACCCCTGCTGTGCTGGGTTTAGGGCAGGAAAATTTTTTCACTTACCATTAGGCAGTAAGGCAGGCAGGAAAGTCAGCAGGCAGTCAGGCAGGCAGGTTCAGGTCCATCTGGGTCGCCATAAACTGTGAGGGGGTGAAGGGATGAAGGTAGGAGGATTGGAGGAAGGGAAAAAGGAGAGAGGAAGATAAAAGAAGGGAAAGGAAGATAGTGGTTCCCAGCCCTGGCAGAGGGAAATTGACCAGAGCCCTTTGGAGCTCAAATAAAGGATCAAAGAGCAACTTTAGGGTTTAGAATAGCTAGGCTTTATTTAAATTAGAAAGAGGAAGGTCTAGGAAAAACTAGGAGGTAGATAGAAAGGGAAAAAAGTTGCTGAGAGAGAGATCAGGGTAGAAAGCGTCAGCCAGCCTCCAGGTTCAAGAGAGCAGAGAAGCTCCTGGGTAGCTAGAGCCAGAAAAGGCACCAAACTCTCTCTTTTATACTTTCTCCAATACCTCCCACAAAGGAAGTGGGAGTTGTTGGGGGAAGTTGTAGCAGGGATCCCTGGGAGATGGAGTCTTCTAGGGCTTACTGTGA
>NW_025389707.1:0-10250 GCF_016433145.1 Gracilinanus agilis | reverse complement strand
AGTTTTTAATGATTGCCTTAATTTCCCCTTCATTAGAGGTGAGGTCTCCCTTTTCATCTTTGATACTGTCAATTTGGTTTTCTTCTTTCCTTTTTTTAATTAGATTGACCAGTACTTTGTCTATTTTATCTGGTTTTTCAAAGTACCAGCTTCTAGTCTTATTTATTAGTTCAATAGTTCTTTTGCTTTTGATTTTATTAATTTTTCCCTTGATTTTTAGTATTTCTAATTTAGTTTTCATCTGGGGATTTTTAATTTGCTCTCTTTCTAGTTTATTTAAGTTGCATGCCCAATTCATTAATCTCTGCCCTCCCTAATTTGTTAATATATGCACTCAAGGATATAAATTTCCCCCTGAGTACTGCCTCGGCTGCATCCCACAGAGTTTGGTAGGATGTCTCATCATTGTCATTCTCTTCAATGAAATTTTTGATTGTTTCTATGATTTCTTCTTTGACAAATTGATTTTGGAGAATCATATTGTTTAATTTCCAATTAGGTTTTGACTTGCTTGTTCAGGTACCCTTACTAATTATTATTTTTATTGCATTATGATCTGAGAAGGTTACATTTATTATTTCTGCTCTTTTGCATTTGTTTTTCAATGTTTCTATGCCCTATTACATGGTCAATCTTTGTGAATGTACCATGTGCAGCTTTAAAGAAGATGTATTCCTTTTTGTCCCTATTTATTTTTTTCCACATATCTATTAAATCTAATTTTTCTAGGACTTCATTCACCTCTGTTGTCTCTTTCTTATTTATTTTTTGGTTTGATTTATCTAGATCTGAAAGAAGAATATTTAGACCTCCCACCAGTATAGCTTTACTATCTATTTCCTTCTTGAGCTCTGCCAGTTTCTCCTTTAGGAATTTGGATGCTATGCCATTTGGTGCATACATATTGACCACTGTTATTTCCTCATTGTCTATACTGCCTTTTATCAGGATGTAATGACCTTCCCTGTCTTTTTTAATAATATCTATTTTTAATTTGGCTTTGTCAGAAATCATAATTGTCACTTCAGCCTTCTTTTTCTCATTTGAGGTCAAAAGGATTTTGCTCAAGCTCTTTACCTTAAACCTGTATATGTCCACCCACCTCATATATGTTTCTTGTAGACAACATGTGGTAGGATTTTGGTTTCTAATCCACTCTGCTATTTGTTTCCATTTTATGGGCAAGTTCATCTGATTCACACTGAGAGTTATAATTATCAGTTGTGTATTTCCCAATATTTTGGTATCATCTCATAGTTCTACTCCTTCTTCTTACACTATTTCCTTTAAAACCAGTGTTTTGCTTTAAGCCAATAACCCTTGTCCCCTCCCTTGATTAACTTCCCTTTCTACCCCTTCCCTTATTATTCCCCTCTTTTTATTTTTAAGGCCTAATGAATTCCCTCCCCCTTCTTCTCCCCTCCCTTTTTTTGACCTCCCCACTTCCCTGCTCGCCTTGGTTTATCCCTTCTGACTTTCTCAGTAGGGTTATATAGAGTTTTATATCTCAATGGATATAGCTACTCTTCCCTCTCAGGGTTAATTCCACTGAGGGTAAGGTTTAAATATTACATCTTAATGCTCTCTTCCTCTCCTTCTTAAAATAGTATTCATCCCTTCCCCTTCCTATGCCCTCTATGTGTAATAGAATATCCTATTTTTTTCTTATTTATTCAAGTTTCTCTAGGTGTCCTCTACTATTCAAACCCCTCTTTCCAACCCCCCATATCATTTTAGACCATTTAGTATTCCAACCTCTCCCTATGAATAATTTTTCTAATTACTATAATAGTGAATACTATAATAGTGAATAGAGTTCCTTACAGAGAATTATACATAACATTTCTCCACACAGGAATACAAATAATTAGATCTTATTGAAGCCCTTAAAAAGGCAAAATTAAAAAATAAGTGTTTTCTTACTCTCCCTTCCATTTCTTATTTACCTTTTCATGTTTCTCTTGATTTTTGTGGTTGGATGTCAAACTTTCCATTTAGTCCTGGTCTTTTCTGTGCAAATACTTGGAAATCTTCTATCTTGTTGAATGCCCAAACTTTCCCCTGGAAGTATATAGTCAGTTTTGATGGGTAGGTGATCCTTGGCTGTAGACCCAGTTCTCTTGCCTTTCTGAATATCATATTCCAAGCCTTGAGGTCTTGTAGTGTGGAGGCTTCCAGGTCCTGTGTGATTCTGATTGGTGCTCCTTGATATCTGAATTGTCTCTTTCTGGCTTCTTGTAAAATTTTTTTCTTTTACTTAGAAGCTCTTGAATTTGGCTATTATATTCCTGGGGGTTATCTTTTCAGGGTCTAGTGTAGAGGGTGATCTGTGGATCCTTTCAATGTCTATATTGCCCTCTTGTAGAACTTCAGGGCAGTTTTGCTGAATAATTTCTTTTAGTATGGAGTCCAAATTTCTATTAATTTCTGCTTTTTCAGGAAGACCAATGATTCTCAAATTGTCTCTTCTAGACCGGTTTTCTTGATCTTTCACTTTCTCATTGAGATATTTCATGTTTCCTTCTATTTTATCAGTCTTTTGACTTTGTTTTATTTGCTCTTGCTGTCTTGATAGATCATTTGCTTCTAATTGCCCAATTCTTGTCTTTGGAGACTGGTTTTCTGCTATAATCTTTTGATTTTTCCTTTTTGATTTGGTCTATCCTGTTTTCCAGCTGTTTGATTTTGGTCTCCAACTTGCTTATCAATTCTTTTGATTTGGGGGCATCTTTTTCGAGTTGCCCAACTCTAGCCTTTAGAGACTGGTTTTCCTTTTCAATCTGGTCATTTCTGGTCTTCAATTTATGTGCCTCGCTTTCCAATTGTGAAATTCTGTCTTTTAAACTGTTATTTTCTTGCCAGATCTCTTCCATATTTCTCATAATCTCAGATTTGAACTTTTCAAGACCTTGTGACCAGTTTTAATTTTTTTGGGAAGGTTTGGATATGGTTACTTGTTTTTTCTCCTCTGCTGTTTGCTCTTTTTCTGGATTTTTTCTATGTAAAAGTTGTCAAGTGTTAAAGGTTTTTTCTTGATCTTTCTCTTCTGGGGTTCTTCTGTCTGGCTTGTCATTTTTAGCCCAGCACCCTCTCTGCTTTATCCTCATGCCCAGGATATGTCTGCTCTCTTTAGGCTCCTGAGGTCTCAGGTCTAGTTGTTCTCAGGGTCAAGCCTCCTGGTGGTCCCCTTGCTTGTTCTTCTGCCTGAAGCTCCTTTAACAGTCTTAGGGCACTGCTTCCACAGTCATGCAGCCCTCTACACTGGGTCCCCACTCAAGGTCCGTGCCTGTACTCAGGATCTGTGTCCACTCCTACACTCAGGATCCACATCGGTGTCTGTGCTCTGGGTCTGTGTTCAAAGTCCACGTGTTATTTAGCCTCTTGGGGTCTTAAGTATTGCTGCTCTCAGGAGTAGGCCATAGTGATGCCAGGTAGCTGCCAAGGACTTATTGGGTGCCCCAAACTTACTCTAACTCTTTTGCACTGCCTTTGGCACTATAAGTGTTGTGGGGGGGAGGGAGTTGCTTAGCTCACATTTTAGTGATAGCTGTTTCACCCCTTTATAGCATGGAAATGCCCTGATTCCACATACCTTCAATGCTGCACCCTGTTGTGGTTATTCATCTGGATTTGTTTTTATGTCTTCTTGAGGAGTCCTATATGCGTGGGTTAGGAGAGGTCAAGCAGCTGCTTTTTACTCTGCCACCATCTTAACCCGGAACTCCTGAAAGTGGCATTTTAGAACAATATTATCATAATGCCAACAATAATATATTTGTTTCAAGCACCCTATTTGTACTGTGTTTTTGTCACATCACTTCACTTTAACTTATTAAAGGATATACAGGCTGATTATAATTTTCCCCTTTATTTTATATGTTCTTTTTTTGCTGACTATTAAATTCATAATCAAAATTAAATGTTGATAGGTTGTGTACTTTTATTGTTTTAATATAGAGCACATTAGATACTGTATTAAGTTTGTAGAAAGCACTCTACTTAATGTAGGTTATGACCAGAATGGATTCTATGGTCTGTGTCATCCCATACTTAGTTAAATCCTGAACTCTACACATTATTTGGTTCCAAAGATTGCAGTTTTGACATTCCAATGAAGTAAAAAAACCTCAGAAAACAAACAAAAAAATCCCAGGAAATCTTGTTAACCTTAAATAAATCTCCAAACTCCAATCAGTTCTTTATAGGTACTTGAACACAGAAAAAGTACTTATGAATGAATTTCCTGGAAAATATGTTCCTAATGAATGCAGAGTTTCCATAATCATACAACTAAATATCATGAGGTGACCTTTTTCTCAATCACAAATATTTTATTTTTGTAGATAAATTTTCTAATAATTGTTTTCTGGCATTTTGCCATCCATGTTATCTCCTCTTCCTTTCCTCTTCTCTTCCCTCCTCAAGACACTGGGTAATATAGATTATTCATTTGTTATCATGCACATATTTCCATATATATGAACACATATTGCTTATATGAGAAAAAGCTTATGAATGAAATAAAGCAAAAAATCATATGTTTCAAGCTACATTCAGATTTTATCAGTAACCTTTTACATCATTACTCATTTTGAGTTCTCTTGGATCCTTGCATTGCTGAGTACAGTTAAGTCGTTCACAGAGGATCATCTTATTTATTGTTGTAACTGTGTACAAACTTCTTTTGGTTCTGCTCACTTCATTAGGCATCACTTCATATAAGTCTTTCTGTTTTTTGGGGTGGATCATCCTGTTCATAACTTCTTATGACACAATAGTATTCCAACACAATCATCTACCTCAACTTGTTCAGCCATTCCCCAATTCACAGATATTCCTTCGGTTTCCAATTCTTTGCCACCACAAAAGAACTACTATGTTATTGTACGTGCTGGTCCTTTTCCCTTCTCTATGATTTCTTTGGGATAAAGTTCTAGCAGTGGTATTGCTGGATCAAAGTGTATGCATAATTTTCTGACTCTGTGCATGGTTCCAAGTTCCTTTCCAGAATAGTTGAATCAGTTCATAGTTCCAAAAGGACATTGGTCCAATTTTACCACATCCACTCTAACATTTTTTTCCTTTTTTTGTCATATTGGCCAATCTGATAGTTATGAGGTAGTGCATCAGAGTTGTTTTAATTTTCATTTCTCTAATAATGATTTGGATCATTTTTCCCATGTGTCTAAAGATATTTTTAATTTCTTCTTCTGAGGTGTCTATTCATTTCCTTTAACAATTTAAAAATTGGGAAATGACTTGTATTCTTATACATTTGACTCAGTTCTCTTGAGAAATGAGGCCTTCATCAGAGACACTTGCTATGATATTTTTTCCCAGTTTTTTGTTGTTGTTTGTTTTCCTTCTGAACTTGGTTGTATTGGTTTTGTTTGAATTAACCCTTTTTAAGTTAATGTAATTAAACTTATCTATTTTACATTTCATTAAGTTCTCTGTATCTTATCTTCTAATAAATTCCTCCATTATTTGTTGGTCTAAGACAGGGGTCAGCAACCTTTTTGGCTGTGAAAGCCATAAACCCCACATTTTTAAAAATGTAATTTCATGAGAGCCCAACAGTGCTCACAGTGCATGCTCCTGTAACAGTGTGCACTCCTGTAACAGTGCCTAAAAAATTGACTTTATGGCTCCTGCAGAAAGAGCCATATCTGGCCCTCAAAAGAGCCAGATATGGCTTGAGAGCCATACATTGCCGACCCCTGGTCTAAGAGGTAAACTATTCTGTGCTACTGTAATTTATTTATGGTAACAACATTTATTTCTAAACCACAAATCCATTTTCACTTCATGGGTTTATAGCATGAGATGTTGGTCTATGCCTAGTCTCTGCCATACTGTTTTCTAGTTTTCCCAGCAGTTTTTATCTAAAAGTGAAATCTTATTCCACAAATTTGGACCTTTGAGTTTGTCAAACACTAGGTTACTATGGTCATTTATTACTACATGTTTAGTGCCTTATCTATTCAACACTGATCCACTGCTCTATTTCTTAGTCAGTACACTAGTAATTTTCTAAGCCAATATATATTTACCCTCATAGATACTCAGACACAAAGTTCTGAAAAAGCTATAATATTAATTGAGTTCACATATTACATTGGGTTATGTGCTGAAGTATGCTTCTTTGGATATTTACAATAAAACTGGAGAGAAATATACAAATTAAGCAACTTCAACAACTTTAGTCACAGTTACTTATCTAAACCTACTCCTCTTTAGGTTTGCTTCTCTAGTACAGCATTTTCACCTTCATACATTATTCCAGTTCTTGTGATTCTTCACATTTTATATTGCAAAGAATTGGAAAATAGGATGAAGACTGTACCATAATGAAAGAACCACATAGTTAAATGTTTTTATTGCCCTAACAAATAGTCCCCTAAGAAATTAAGTTTTAAGTAATCTTCAAACATGATAGGAAAGTTAAGCATGAGTGAGCTATATATATACTATATATGTTATAAACAGGAAATTGTTTAAGAGTGAGACAAATTGGCATAGAGAAAATAAATATTCTATAAAAGTCTTACTTTAAGGGTCATCATAGGATCCCTGAGGGGTTGTGGTAATGAGAACAAAAGTTCCACTGGGTATGACCAATCTGGAAAGACAAATTTAGAAAGAGTATGGTCCTGGCAACATTGTGTCTGCTGCCTAAGAACCCATCTAGGAAAACATGGTCTGGCAATATATATCAACTAAGAACCAGATAAAGTGATCAAATTAAATGCTGATAGGAACATGAAGAAACAGGCCTAAATATTACATTGCTAGAGAAGCTGTGAATTTTCTTTTTTTTTTTAGAAAGCAAGATTGAAATATATATTAAAAGCTATAAAGCTATCCATGCTCACCAACCTAGAGATCTCATGGTTAGGGTTAGCCCCTATGGGCAATATGGAGACAACAAAAAGTTGTATATATATATATGAAAATATTCATGTGAGCTTTGTTTGTTATGACAAAATAATTGTAAATAACACAAATACAATGAATTGGAGAAATGGCTAGATATATTGTGATATTTGAATGTAATGAATTATGTTATATTATTGAAATGAAAAATATCAAAAATATAAAGAAAATAAGGGAAATATAGGAAGGGATAAAAAGTGAATAAGAATAATACAAAATATGATCACATTAAAAAACAATAGCCTCAAAATAAAGAGAAAAATGTATCCAATTAAAACAAATCCAAAGGGAACTCAAAAGAAGAGAATGTTTAGGGGCAGCTGGGTAGCTCAGTAGATTGAGAGCCAGGCCTTGAGATGGGAGGTCCTAGGTTCAAATTTGGCCTCAGATATTTCCTAGCTGTGTGAACCTGGGGGAGTTACTTGACTCCCATTGCCTAGCCCTTACTACTCTTCTGCCTTGGAACCAATACATAGTATTGACTCCAAGATGGAGGTTAAGGGTTTAAAAAAAAGAGAGAATGTTTATATTAGTATACACAAGTAACAAATATTTTAAACAAGATGTAGACAATGTGGAATTTGTGGTTTTGCATGTAATCTTTTTATGCATTTTTAGTTAAATATTTTTGGTGTGGTGGTGGTGGCTGCTAAGTATATATTAAACACTAAATTTATTTTAAAAAAAAGAAAATTGTTTAGAAGTTATATAGAAGACTATATCAAAGAAATGTAGCAAGAACAAATGATTATTGATGCTTAGACCTACTGATATCTATAAAATATAAGGAGATAAAATTATAATTCTTGTTTGTATTATAATTATACTTGTAAAAAGGAAATTGGAAGAAACCATCTAAAAATGTATATATTTCTATGGACAAGGGAAATGTATCAAAACTACATTTCCCGTGATCCAACATGGTCCAACTGGTTTCCGTTTCCGACGTCTTGACGCAGGGGAGCGCTTAAATCTCGTGGGTTAGGAGGTTATATATATTTATGGCAGCCATTATCATTTTTCATTTTTATAATTTGGCGACCACGAAGGGTAAATATATAAATTAGTATTTTAATTAAAGCCATGTTGATAGATAAAATCATTAGACCACGCGCTTGTAAGCATTCAAAACTGCCGCCTCCATACTGCCTCCTAGCCAAGCCCTACTCGCCAAAGAAGAGAGCACTCCCTCCTAACCCACGAGATTTAAGCGCTCCCCTGCGTCAAGACGTCGGAAACGGAAACCAGTTGGACCATGTTGGATCACGGGAAATGTAGTTTTATACATTTCCCAAATCCACTTGTTACATACTTATAATTTTAACCATTAGATAGAATTTTAATTGTAAAAATTGTAATTGTAATTTTAACCATTAGATAGAGTACCAGCCACTATGAGTTAGCAGATTCATCCAAGACTCAAAATAAATATTCTTTGATATTTTACTACTTCAAAGAGAATATATTTCAACATTGCTAAATTTAAACTTGAAGCCCTATGAATATCCTAAAGCACCCAGTAGGTTGTCCAATATGTAACCCAGGCAAGTTATCCCCATGAATTTTTCCAAGTTTCATTGTAACTTTATACCATTATCATTGTCAAAATGCACCATGTTTTATGCTTGTGTTACTAAGGAACTTGAGTTGTTTTTTTAGGGTTGACCATGTGTAAGTTTCATTGGTCAGACTGAATAATTTTTTCTTAAGAGGTTATTTGCTTGATAGCATCATTAACACTTTGTTTATTGATAATTTTATGTAATAACAGTCATTTTGTTATTGCTATTACATGCACAGTAGGCTATAAATTTACCAGCTGTTCAGCTATAGTAAAGGCAACAAATGGATTTTATTGCTTCTTGAAGACTCAATAGTTTAAACAAGATCTGTTTAAAAAAATTCTGCTTAGATAATTATTTTCTTCTTAGTTCTCTTAGGAAAGTTTAATTTAATTGCATTAAAAAAATTCAAGAAATGACCCTGTTCTACTGCAACACTAGGTGGATAGGTATGGTTAGTATTGCCATGGGATAGTACCATGCTTTTTTTTTCCTTCTGCAGCATATTAGCTGCCTTTTATGCATGGGCTTTGATCAGATAAGCATGTCACTGATCCCTGAATACAACACTTACCTCTCTTGTATACACTGTGTCTTGTCCATTTATGAAGATAGGTTGTTTTAAATAGCCCTGTAAGATCTGGTCATATTCTGCACTATCCCTTGTAGAATGGTCTTTTACTTGAATGAAGCAAAGGCTACAGGAAAAGCTTTGGATTTAGGTACCAACATGAAAGAAAGGTGTTTCAGAAGGACCAGTCACCCAGAAAATATAGTTATTTATTACATCATCAATGATTTCTAGCTTGGAATTGGACCTAAAGAACAAGGATGACCAGGTATCTGAGATCAGGACCCTTGTAAACCTCATGAAGTTCTGTCAGCTACAAAGCAGGTGAAGAAAAAAAGATAAACATCAAAGTGATTGATCCCTGTGCCATCCAAGGTTTTGATAAGGAATTCATCCTTGATAGTGTTCATATAACCAGTGGTCAAACTCTGACTTTGGAAGGCCATTATTATGTTGGTGGAATGTGAAATGCCTTGGCTGCTATCAGAGTAGGAGAACTGGGTATAGCCATCTTTTAATTGGTGGATAATAGCATCTTGAAGTCTGGGAAATTGGAGGAGCTGCATAATATGTTTGAGAATGGGGAACTAATGTTCAGGCTGTCAAAGAACCTCATTCTAGGCCTTTGGCACCTCTAACAGTTATGCTAAACCTAAATAGAAGGTAGAGAGAGAAAAATAAGACATTTCTTTAATGTAAAAATATATATGCTTACTTATCATATATGTATTTGTAATCCATCCTTCCTACTATTCTTCCCCTAAAAATGCTCAAAACAAAAAATAACCCTTCATCACAAGCATGCATAATGCAGAAAAAATAATTCTTACTCTGTTCATTTCTGAAAATATATGTTTCTATTTGCATTTTATGTTCATCACTGTGAAAGATAATTCTTTATTGTCTACCCTGAGTTAATACTAACTTAAATACCTCACTAGATTGTGAAGACAGGATTAACTTTCCTTGGTTTACCTTTTGATTGAATCAACACAAGCTTGAACTAGGTGGAAGAACTCACAAACCATTTAGTGAATTCACACCCTACCTAGTACTAGGTGAGAAGCCAGCAAGATACTTGGAGAGCTCCACCCTTTTTTTTTTTTTTTAACATTTATTAATATTCATTTTTAACGTGGTTACATGATTCATGCTCCCCTTTCCCCTTCAACCCCCCCCCT
>NW_025389706.1:0-2671 GCF_016433145.1 Gracilinanus agilis | reverse complement strand
TTGATATGATAAGCAAAGAAGGAGTCCTACCAAATTCCTTTTACGACACAAATATGGTACTGATTCCAAAGCCAGGGGGATCAAAAACAGAGAAAGAAAACTATAAACCAATCTCCCTAATGAACATAGATGCAAAAATCTTAAATAGAATACTAGCAAAGAGACTCCAGCAAGTAATTAAGAAGATCATCCACCATGATCAGGTGGGATTTATACCAGGAATGCAAGGTTGGTTCAACATTAGGAAAACCGTCCACATAATTGACCATATCAAGAGTCTAACAAACAAAAATCACATGATTATCTCAATAGATGCTGAAAAAGCCTTTGACAAAATACAGCATCCATTCCTATTGAAAACACTGAAAAGTATAGGAATAGAAGGACCTTTCCTAAAAATAATAAACAGTATGTACCTAAAACCATCAACAAACATCATATGCAATGAGGATAAATTAGAAGCCTTCCCAATAAGATCAGGAGTAAAACAAGAATGCCCATTATCATCTCTATTATTCAACATGGTACTAGAAACACTAGCAGTTGCAATTAGAGAAGAAAAAGAAATTGAGGGTATCAGAATAGGCAAGGAGGAGACTAAGCTATCACTCTTTGCAGATGATATGATGGTCTACTTAAAAAATCCTAGAGAATCAACTAAGAAGCTTGTAGAAATAATCAACAACTTTAGCAAAGTTGCAGGATACAAAATAAATGCACATAAATCATCAGCATTTCTCTACATTTCCAACACATTAGAGCAGCAAGAAGTAGAAAGAGAAACACCATTTTAAATCATCCTAGACAATATAAAATACTTAGGAATCTATCTACCAAAACAAACACAGCAATTATATGAAAACAACTACAAAACACTTTCCAAACAAATAAAACTGGATCTAAACAATTGGAAAGCCATTGATTGCTCATGGGTAGGACGAACTAACATAATAAAAATGACAATTCTACCCAAATTAATTTACCTATTTAACGCCATACCTATCAAACTACCAAAAAACTTCGTTACTGAATTAGAAAAAACTATGACAAATTTCATTTGGAATAACAAAAGATCAAGAATTTCAAGGGAAATAATGAAAAAAATGTGAAGGAAGGGGGCCTAGCAGTACCAGATATTAAACTATAGTATAAAGCAGCAGTCATCAAAACAATATGGTACTGGCTAAGAGACAGAGAGGAGGATCAATGGAATAGACTTGGGGTAAATGACATCAGCAAGACAGTGTATGATAAACCCAAAGAGCCCAACTTGTGGGACATGAATCCACTATTTGACAAAAACTGCTGGGAAATTTGGAAACAATATGGGAGAGATTAGGTTTAGATCAACATCTCATACCCTACACCAAGATAAATTCAGAATGGGTGAACGACTTGAATATAAAGAGGGAAAGTATAAATAAGTTAAATGAACACAGAATAGTATACTTGTCAGATCTCTGGGAAAGGAAAGACTTTAAAACCAACCAAGAGTTAGAGAAAATTACAAAATGTAAATTAAATGGTTTTGATTATATTAAACTAAAAAGCTTTTGAACAAACAAAAACAATGTAGTCAAAATCAGAAGGGAAACAACAAATTGGGGAAAAACATCTTTATAACGAAAAACTCTGACAGGGGTCTAATTACTCAAATGTACAAGGAGTTAAAGCAATTGTATAAAAAATCAAGCCATTCCCCAATTGATAAATGGGCAAGAGACATGGATAGGCAATTTTCAGGTAAAGAAATCAAAAGTATCAATAAGCACATGAGAAAGTGTTCCAAATCTCTAATAATCAGAGAAATGCAAATCAAAACAACTCTGAGGTATCACCTCACACCTAGTAGATTGGCTAAAATGAAAGAAGGGGAGAGTAATGAATGCTGGAGGGGATGTGGCAAAATGGGGACATTAATGCATTGCTGGTGGAGTTGTGAACTGATCCAGCCATTCTGGCTGGCAATTTGGAATCATGCTCAAAGGGCTATAAAAGAATGCCTGCCCTTTGATCCAGCCATACCATTGTTGGGTTTGTACCCCAAAGAGATCATAGATAAACAGACTTGTATGAAAATATTTATAGCTGTGCTTTCTGTGGTGGCAACAAACTGGAAAAGGCAGGTATGTCCTTCAGTTGGGGAAATGGCTGAACAAACTGTGGTATATGCTGGTGATGGAATACTATTTTGCTAAAAGGAATAATAAACTGGAGTTGTTCTAGGCGAACTGGAGAGACCTCCAGGAACTGATGCAGAGCAAAAGGAGCAGAGCCAGAAGAACATTGTACACAGAGACTGATATACTATGGTAAAATCAAATGTAATGGACCTCTGTACCAGCAGCAATACAATGACCCAGGACAATTCTGAGGGATCTATGGTAAAGAACGCTGCCCACATTCAGAGGAAGGACTGCAAGAGAGGAAACATATAAGAAAAACAACTGCTTGAACGCATGGGTCGGGGTGGACATGATTGAGGGTGTAGACTCGAAACTACCACACCAATGCAACTACCAACAATTTGGAAATAGGTCTTGATCAAGGACACATGACAAAACTAGTGGAAATGTGCATGGGCCATGGGTGGGGGGAGTGCGGGGGTGAAGGGGAAAGTAGGTGCATGAATCATGTAACCATGTTAAAAATGAATATTAATAAATGTTTT
>NW_025389705.1:0-6272 GCF_016433145.1 Gracilinanus agilis | reverse complement strand
GATGCAGAGCGAAAGGAGCAGAGCCAGAAGAACTCTATACACAGAGAGTGAAATACTGTGGTAAAATTGAATGTAATGGACCTCTGTACCAGCAGCAATACAATGACCCAGGACAATTCTGAGGGATTTATGGTAAAGAAAGCTACCCACATTCAGAGGAAGGACTGCAGGAGAGGAAACATATAGGAAAAACAACTGCTTGAACGCATGGGCCGGGGTGGACATGATTGAGGGTGTGGACTCGAAACTACCACACCAATGCAACTACCAACAATTTGGAAATTGGTCTTGATCAAGGACACATGACAAAACTAGTGGAAATGCGCATCAGCCATGGGTGCGGGGGGGATGTGGGGGGGGGGGTTGAAGGGGAAAGGTGGAGCATGAATCATGTAACCATGTTAAAAATGAATATTAATAAATGTTAAAAAAAACCATTCTCCAATTGATAAATTATCAGAGGATATGAACAGGCTATTTTCAGAAGAAATTAAAGCTATCAATAGTCACATTAAAAAATGCTCTAATTCTCTACTGATTAGAGAAATGCAAATTAAAACAATGCTTACATACTACTCATACCTATTAGATTGGTTAACATGACAGTAAAGGAAAAGCACAAATGCTCAAGGGTATTTGGAAAGATTGGCACACTAATTAACTGTTGGTGGAGTTGTGAAGTCCAACCATTCTGAAAGAATATAGTCAGTTTTGCTGGGTAGTTGTAAACCCTATTCCCTTGCCTTCCAAAATATCATATTTCAAGCCTTCTGGTCTTTCAATGTGGAGGCTGCCAGATCCTGTGTGATCATGATTGGGACTCCATGCTATTTGAATTGTTACTTTCTAACTGTTTGTAGTATTTTTTTCCTAAGCCTGGGAGCTCTTGAACTTGACTATAACATTCCTGGTCATATGGGGATTTGATGCAGGAGGTGATCTGTGGATTCTTTCAATCTCTATTTTACCCTCTTGTTCAAGGATATCAGGACAATTTTCTTGGGTAATTTCCTGTAGTATGATGTCTAGGCTTTTTTTTTTTTTTGGTCATGACTTTCTGGTAATCCAATAATTTTGAAATTGTCTCTCCCAGATCTATATTCCAGGTCAGTTGTTTTTTCAATGAGATGTTTCATATTTTTTTCTATTTTTTCATTCTTTTGATTTTGTTTTATAATATCTAGATATCTTGTGAAGTCATTAGTTTCTACTTATCCAATTCTGATTTTTAAAGATTGAATTTATTCCATGACCTTTTGATCTGCCTTTTACTTTTTATCTGTTTTTCTTTTCAAATCATTCTTTTCATCCTTTAACTTTTTTGCCTCATTTTCCAATTGGTCAATTCTGGCTTTTAAGATACTATTTTCTTGTCTTAATTCATGTGCCTCTGCCTCAAAATGTCCTCTTTTGCTTTTTAAGCTGTTATTTTCCTTTCCCCAATTTTCTTCAACCTGTCTTATTTGATTTTTGAATTCTTTTTTGAGGTCTTCCAGAGCCTAAGTCCAATTCCCTGGATTTTTTAAGATTTTGCTTGATGTTTCTTGAATTCCATCCTCCTTTGTTGGTTCTGTTCTTTATTATTTATCTCCATAGAAGTTTTCAAATATTGATTCCTTCTTTTTCTTCTGTTCTTTACTCATATTTTTCCCTCTCCTTGTGGATTGCACATTCATTCTTCTGTTTTTTTTACTAGATCTGGGTTTTTGAGCTGCTCTGCCCTGAAGAAAATCTTTAGTCTTCATTCTTCTCTGCTAGTATACTGGAGTAGACAAGTTGAACTGATGGCTGAACTAATCTGCCTTGAGGCCAAATCTTCACCAGCTGCCACAGAGTCCAAGGGTGCCCAACCAGCTGGCCCCTCCAAATCCTCCCTGCCAGCTGCTGTTAGAGCCATGAGCTTCACATAGTGGGCCAAGGTACCCCATCACAGCTGTACTCTTCACACTGGAATCCCACAGTGAGCCTGATTTTTATCACAGGTTTCAGCAGAATAGGTGAGAGAGGGGTTTGGGGTCTCTCTCTTACACTGTGGAGATCATCTCTCTCTACCCACCTTTCAAGTTCTGTTTAGCATGAGAGTCTCATGATTCCATCTTGTTTTGGGGTTTGGATTTCTGTTTTTTAAGTGCTTTTTAAAGATTGGTATGGAAGGAGAGTCAGAGAGGTTTCAGCTTCTGTTGCTTCTAAGCTACCATCTTGATTCTGCTCATACTCCAACCTTTCTGGAGAACAATTTGGCGCTATGCCAAAGGACTATAAAAATGTACATGCCCTTTGAACCAGCAATGCCACGACTAGGTCTGTATCCCAAAGAGAACAAAGAAAAGAGAAAAGAATCTATTTGTACAAAAATATTTATAGCAGCTCTTTTCATGTTGGCAAAGGATTGGAAATGGAAGAGATGCCCACCAATTGGGGAATGGTTGAACAAGTGGCACATGATTGTTATGAAATATTATTGTGTTATAAGAAATGATGAGTCGTATAGTTTCAGGAAAAAGTCAAGCAAAGTCAAGTAGAACCAGAACAATATTGTAAGAATGATCGACTGTGAAAGACTTGGCTATTCTGAACAAGACAATGATACAAAAAATGCTAAATGACTTATGATGAAAAATGCTATCCACCTTTAGTGAGAAAACTGATTGAACTCTGAGTGTAGAATGAAACATACTTTTAAAACTTTATTTTCCTTCTTTTTTGTCTCTGTTGCAACATGGCTAATATGGAAATATATTGCATGACTTCAAATGAATAATCAAAATCAAATTGCTTGCCTTCTCAAGGTGGGACAGGAGGCTGATAAAGAATTTTTTTATTTCCTTTTTTAAAAAATTTTTTAAAAAAAATCCTTACCTGGGGTCAGCTGGGTAGCTCAGTGGATTGAGAGCCAGGCCTAGAGATGGGAGGTCCTAGGTTCAAATATGACCTCAGACACTTCCCAGCCATGTGACCCTGGGCAAGTCACTTGACCCCCATTGCCTACCCTTACCACTCTTCTGCCTTGGAGCCAATACACAGTATTGACTCCAAGACGGAAGGTAAGGGTTAAAAAAAAAAAGTAAAAAAAAAAAATTTTAAAAAAATCCTTACCTTCTGTCATAGAATCAATACTGTGTATTGGTTTCAAGGCAGAAGATTAAGAGCTAGACAGAGAGGAGTTAAGTGATTTGTCCAGGATCACATAGCTAGGAAGTGAACCCAGGACCTCCCATCTCTGGGCCTGATTCTCTCTACCAAGCCACCTACTGCCCCCTCTTTCTCTACATTTCAGAGAGAGAAACTGACCTATCTGGTTTCTCCTCCTATTTATCTGTCTACTTCTCCATTTTCTTTGCTTAATTCATTATCAACCATATCTGGTGCCTTATGGATATACTCCAAGACAGTCACATTAACCAGAACAAGATTCCTAAGAACTGTCAGGCTTAGCACTCAGAATCCTTTTTCCTCCTGGCTCCAACCACAATCTACTTCATAATCCAGATTACTCTTCTCATTTGATCTCTGATCATCTCACTCATCATCCAGTTGACTTTCTAGTTGGAATAGCAATGACTACTGTAGCCATTGTCTTCTCCCATCTACATCATGGAATACTGGCGGTAATTTAAAAACTGGGAATTAATTTCCCAAGGCATATGTAAAATTTATATTCTTAGAAGTTCTTACTGATATGAGAAGACACTGTTTTGCCACTTCTTTGCAGAAGGAGATCAATAAATATTATACATTGCACATTTTCTCAGACTTTTTTGATGTATTGATCAGTTATGCTGATTTTTGCCTTTTTTTCTTTTTAATATTATTTGTTATATGGGATAATTCTCTGGGAGAGGAGGGAAAAGAATACTGGTGGAAACTATGGTGATGTAAGAAACAAAATGCATCAATAAAACCTTTTTTTTTTGAAGAAAGTTCTCTAATTATCATTCTTCCTGGACTATGTTAGTATATAGAAATGCTTAGCTTTTGTAGATCTATTTTGTGGTCTGCTACTCTACTAAAGCCATTAACCATTTCTAGTTTTCTTAGCTGATTTTCTGGAGAATTCTGAGTCTACTATCATTATCTACAAATAAAGAAAATTTTCTTTTCCCTTTGCAGTCTAACCATTTTACTTTGTTCTTTTGTCATATTGCCATAGCTAACATATCTAGAACTATGTCAATAGTAGGCTTTCCCCTATTTGTATTGGAAAAGCTTTTAGTGTTTCCTCGCTGTAAGTAATCCTAGGTCTTGCTAATACGTTATTTTGACCATATTAAAGAATGGGCTTCTAACACTTATATTTTTAGCTTTTAAAAATATATAAGTGAATACTGACCTTTCATCAATGGCTTTTTCTTCATCTATTGAAATAAATATGTGAGGTTTTTCCATTTTTTTTGTTTGTGTAATTAATTATGCTATTTGATTTACTAATATTGATATATCCTTGTATCCTGGTAGGAATATAATGTGGTCATATTGAATTAATTTCCAGACATATATTTGTAGTCTCCTGGCAAGGATTTTATTTATAATTTTTGCTATAATATTCATTTTTGAAATTGGCTTATTGTTTCCTTTCTCTGCTTCGTTTCCTCTTGGCTTGGTTATCAGTGAAGACAAGTCAAGACAAGTCAACATGCATTTATTCAGCACTTACTATGCGCCAGCTACTGTACTAAGGGCTGATCCTTGTCCTCAAGGAACTAATAGGGAAAGACAAAAAAAAAAAGGGGGGGATCTAAAAAGGGGCAGGGCAGGGAAGGCATGAAGGTAGGGGGGGAATGAAAAAATAAAGGTACCCAAAGCAGAAGAATATCAAAGAAAACGTCTTAAAAGTCAAGAATACAATAATTTCAGAAAAAAACTAAAACTGATGCAAATTGAAGTGAGCAGAACCAAGAGAACTAGGTACACAGTAACAGCAAAATTGTACAATGATCAACTGTGAATGACTTAGCTATTATCAGCTATGCAAAGATCTAATACAACTCCAAAGGATTCATGATGAAAAATGTTTTCTACTTTCAGAGAAAGAAGTGATATAGCCTAATATAGATCAGAGGATATCATTTTTCATTTTATTTTTTTCATGTTTTTAGTAATATGTCTTTTTCCACAAGGTGATGAATAAAGAAATATGTTTTGCATGATCACACATGGATAACCTATATCAAATTACTTACTGTCTAAGGGAAGAGGAAGGAGAGAGAAGGAGGGAGAGAACTTGGAACTCAAAATGTTAGACTACAGGGGCAGCTGAGTGGCTCAATGGATTGAGAGTCAGGCCCAGAGACAGGAGGTCCTGGGTTCAAATCTAGCCTCAGACACTTCCTAGCTGTGTGACTCTAAGCAAGTCACTTAACCCCCATTGCCTAGCCCTTACCACTATTCTGCCTTAGAACCAATACCCAGTATTGATTCTAAGATGGAAGATAAGGGTTTTTAAAAAAATGTTAGAATACAAATATTTAAAATTTATTTTACATGTAATTGAAGAAAATAAAATATTATTGAACTATAGAAAATAGAAATACTTGCATGAAATAATGAGTGAAACCAGCAGAAACAAAAGAATATTGTATCTATATACAATATATATATATATATATATATAAAACAACAATACTGTTCAAAGAGTAAATGTGAATAACTAAGCTATTCTGAGTTATATGAATATTCAAATCAACTACAAAGAACCTATGGAGGGAGAAACTATCCAGCTCCAGAGAAAGAACTGATATATGGAACTATGTATTATATGTCAAATGTTGGCCTTTTCTAGTGCAGAATTAGGAAGAATGGAAATAGCTTGAAACCCAAATGTAACTATATATATACACATATATGTATATAATAATTTTTTAAGATTATAGCCCAAGAAATAGTAATGAAGACATGGCTGGCCTGGGTGTCCTCCTTAAAATAGGGGTTCTGGGAAGAGTTAATCAGAGGGAAAGCCTTACATGCATAGAGTATGTCCAATATGAAAAATCCAGGAAGTTTTAGGAAGAAGAAGTTTCTGGGGCATTGCAGAGAAATCCTGGAGAGTCAGGAATGCAATCTAAAGAGAAATTAAGTGGAGAAAGAGGTGAAAAATTTGTATCAGATTGCTTACTATCTCAAAATAGGAGCAAGGAGGGAGGGAGGGAGAAAATTTGCAACTCAAAATTTGTAAAAAAGAATGTTAAAAATTGTTTTTATATATAATGAGAGAAAAATAAAATATTATTTTGAGAGAGAGAGA
The DNA here is from genome assembly GCF_016433145.1 of Gracilinanus agilis. Taxonomy (NCBI): domain Eukaryota; kingdom Metazoa; phylum Chordata; class Mammalia; order Didelphimorphia; family Didelphidae; genus Gracilinanus; species Gracilinanus agilis. The sequence goes on along the minus strand of NW_025389705.1, from coordinate 31 downwards.
GAGAGAGAGAGAGAGAGAAAGAGAGAGAGAG
>NW_025389704.1:0-2072 GCF_016433145.1 Gracilinanus agilis | reverse complement strand
AGAAAACAATATATCTAATGACTACAATCATGTAAATGGGGGGGGGGGAACCAACCACACTCATCCACAAAATTAAAAGTTAATTTTGAAAAATTACAAAGAACTTGCATGGCTAGAAAGAAGAGATATGAGAAGGCTAAACACACACACACACACACACACACACACACATACATTCACTCCACATCTTGCAGAGGTGAGAGGTCTACAAATCCATTGTGCATATTTCACAACTTTTTCATACACTGATCAGCTATGCAGATTTTTTCTTTTTTCTATTTTTTGGTCTTTAAATAAATAAAATGGTACTGGTTTAATGAAATATAATTTTTAAAAGAAAATGCTATTTGTTCTATGGGATGGCTCTGTGGGAGGGGAAGAAGAAGGGATGCTGGGAGAAATTAGGGTGATATAAGAAATAGAAATCCGTAAAGACATGTTTTTGAAAAGTAATTAGTATCTGAAAATGAAGTAAGTTGTCTTGGGAGGTGATGAATTTCCCTTTACTCAAGGTCTTCAAGCAAATGGGAGATGGTCTATTGTCAGCCATGTTGTAAATGGGTTCTTGTTTCAGGTAGAGGCTAGACCAGATGAAGTTCCTTCCAACTCAGACATTCTGTGAATATTTTGGTTCCCATTTTGTAGATGTTGCAATTGAGCCTCACAGAGGGAAAGTGATTGGTCAAGGAGACATAACTAGCAAGCGGCAGAACCAGAATTGGAACACAAGACTTGTAACTCCCGAGTCCAGTGTTACAGAGATGAGGACCTGAAATGTTTCCCCATCTGGCCAGGTCAGCTAAGCCTCCTCCTACTTTTCTGACAGAGGAAAGAGCTGGCTTCTGGCACTGACTCGAATCCCAATGGAGTCTGAAATCCCGATTCTAGGGCACTCTTCTGCTCTAGAGGGAGGATTGCCTGCTCGGGCCACTAGAGGGAGCTCTGAGATCAGTTTTAGTGCTCCGCACGCCCAAGAATCTTCAGCTCCCACTTTGATGGTCTCCCAAAGTTCGAGCTGGAAGAAACTTGAGAACATAGAGTGCAAATGTTAAAAACTGAGACGGGCCTTGGAGATTGGCTATTCTATTCTATTTTTACAGAGGAAGAAACTGAAGCTCCGAGAGCAGAAGGAACTTGCCCAAGGTCGCTCAGTGAAATAGTGGCTGAGCTGGAACCTCTATTTTGATTCACAGACCAGAGTTCTTCCGTGGATGTCCTCCACTGTTTCAAATTACCGTTACCTCTGCCCTCCTTCTCGGTCGTGGCCACGCCAGGGACTTTTAACTGTTGTGGTGCCTAATTCAGAACTCAATGCACTGCACAGACTTTTGGAGATAAAAAAATGATTTTCTGTTTTAAGAAAAGAGACTAATAACTACATCTATAGTGATTTAAGGTTTACAAAGCACTTCCCTCACATCAAGGCGTGCCATTTTGGGGATAATTAGCTCCAGTCTTTAGATAAGGAAACATATTCAAAGAAATGAGATGACTTGCCCACAGTCTCAAAACTAGAAAGAATTCAAGCTGGGGAGGGGTGTTTGTAGGTTTGGGTCTTTTATCGTTGTTGTTATTCAGTAAACATTTATTAAGCACCTTCTGTGTACCAGGAACCATGATAAGTACATGTGTATGGGAGGTAGGAGGGAGATACAAACATTTTTAAAAGCCACAAACCCTGCTTCTCATGTACTGTACAGTAATAAGAGAGTTGGATAGGGAATTGGAGCATCTGAGTTCAAATCCCACTAAAGCTATATTTTGAACCTAGTTTTCTCCTGACTCCAGGTCTATTGCTCTTTCTGCCATTATTATACTAAAGGGGAGATAGAAAGGAAGGAAAAAGGAAATAGATAAAAAGAAGAGAGAGAAAATAAGAAGGGAGATGACAGAGAGAATAAAGTGAGAGGAGCAAACAAGAAGCAGGGAGAGTAGAAAACAAAAGGAGAAGGAAGGAGAAAGTAGAAAGGGAGAGAAAGAGGGGACTAGAGAAGAGAAGAAAAGAGGAAGAAAAGGAAAAAGAGAAGAAAAGAGGCAAACAAGAAAGAAAAAAGGAAAAGAGGTGAAAGAAA
>NW_025389703.1:0-2133 GCF_016433145.1 Gracilinanus agilis | reverse complement strand
GGGGGGGTGAGGAAAGAGAGAGAGACAGAGAGACAGAGAGACAGAAAGAGAGATGAGTTGGGGGAACATCCAGGCCAAAGATCTCCTGGTGTGGAAAGACCATCCTGTGCTGCAGAGCACCCCTCATGTATAACTTTTAGTCCTTGAGAGTAGTCTGAGGCTTTGCAGTATGAAATGCCTGGCCAGGGTTCCCTAGACAGGACAGCACTCTCTAGCCACTAGGCTTGAAGACACCTAGGCACTTCTGCCCTCCCCCCCCCCCCCAATGGAAGCTCTCACACTTTAAAATCATTAGCTGGCCACAGCTGGGTCATCTTCTGTATCTCGGTACCTTATTCCCCAATTAATTAAAGCGTTCATGTCTCTGCACTTCCCACAGGACCCCCTGGGAATGCAGTTGTTATGAAGCTTTCCAACGTCCCACATGTTCATTAGTCACACAGCCCAGGGCAGCAGCCCCTGTTAGAGGCTGTCTGGAAGCAGCCTCCTTGAGCATCTTCTCTCCTTGCCCCTGTCCCTCGCCACCATCCTGCCTTACCTAGGAGGCTGGCATCAAGCTCTACAGAGGTCACAGGGGTTTCTGTGCCCCTCTCTGTATGATTTGGGGGAAGCGGACCTGAGCCAACAATCAGAAACAATCCGTGATCCCATGGCATGGGTATAAATCCTAACTCCTACTTACTGTGTGACCCCAGACAGGTGACTTAGTGGCTCACAGGCCTTTGCCCCCTCATTTGTAAATCTGAGCAGGTTGGGCATCCCTTTCTGGGCCTCAGTCTCCTCATCTATAAAATGGCTCTAAGTCTCTGATCCTGTGAAGAAATGAGCTACAAGGTCCCCACAGCTCAGATACTCCTCATTCTCTGTTCTAAGAGCCCTCCCTGCTCAAACATTCTGTGCTCTCATATTCTCTGTTCTCAGAGCTCTCCCAGCTCAGACATTCCATGTGGTTACTTTTAACATTCTCAGGTCCCTCCCAGTTCAAATATTCCATTTTCTTTCTTCTAACATGCTATATTCTAAGGACCTCCCAGCTTTAATACTCTGTGTTCTTTATTCTAGCATTCTAGGCTCTAACTAAGGACCCTCCCAACTCAGCTTATTTTCTAAGGTCCCTTGGAGGGAGGGGGGAGGAGGTGCCTGGAGTCAAGAAGGCCTGAATTCAAATTCTGCTTCAGGAATTTACTACCTGTGTGACCTTGGACACTTAGCCCCTGTCTGCAGAATTTGAGCAAAGGGGAAGGGGGGGGGGGAGTTAGACTCTTGGAGCAAAACTCAGACATCTTCTTGCCCAAAGGACATGTCGCTGGAGTGGCAAATTTCCAAGGCAGGATCCTGGCACTGGGTAGCCCAAGTCCTACCAATGCAAACCCTTCCCCAACACATATTCGCTGACTCAGGGCTGCCCTAAGTTTGGCGCACGCCCTATTAGTAAATGAGTTTCTCGGGCTCCCAAGAACAGAGCCACCTGGCAGTAGAGCAGGCCAGACAGAGGTCAGTTCTTCTTTGGTCATTCAGCCTAAAAAGACCATGGGAAGGGGCCGTGTCCTCACCACACACTGTGAACAGCAGGGCATGGCCCTGTCTTGGCAGCCTGTCCCAGAGGCTGACTCATGAGGTCACCACAATGCAGAGTAAAGTTCTGTCCCAGAAGGATGCAGAAATCTTCTGTGACCTTTTGACAGAAGACTGAGGAATGAGCCCCTCCAGGCCTGGGGAGGCAGCCAGAATGGCCATCAGAGCCTATGTGCCACAATAAACCACAGCCTAAATCCTCTTGTTCTAAATTGGCAGTGACCAAAAGGAAGGGCCATGCTCGCTAGCCAACATTTCTTCCCTGCGTCCAAAGTCCACAGGGCACCATGACCTAGAAGATGGAGAACTGGCCTCCAGGACTAGAAAACCTGGGATTTAGGCCTGCCTGTAAGACTGTGTGGCTTTGGTGAGACATTCCCTACCTGGGGTTGCCAAACTTTTGGGGAAAAAATATTTTGATTGCTGTATTTCCATATAATAGGTTTCCTTGTTACCCTCTGCTTTTAAAAGTGTTATTCTGAGTGGAAGGAGTTTCCTGCTGGGTTCAGTAGCCTGATGAATCACAGGTGCACACATTTCTCTCTCTCTCTCTCTCTC
>NW_025389702.1:0-5654 GCF_016433145.1 Gracilinanus agilis | reverse complement strand
ATATATATATATATATATATATCTTTAGTATTCTAGTTATCAGTTTTTCCCATGCATGCAAAGAATGTCCTCAGTTTAATGCCATTACTTCTCTTGGTTACTTTAAGATTATGAAGTAGTTTATGTATCTCTTGTACTAGAGAAATCTTCCACTTTCAATGAAGGGATGAGATTGGTTTAACCTTACCGAGTTCCTTGAATTTTTTTGTTTACCTTTTTATGGTTATTTGGAATATCAAATTCAAATATAGAATTTTCTTTTTAGTTCTGGTTCTTTTACAGAAATGCCTAGAATTCCTCTATTTCATTATATATCCATTTCTTCCCCTGGAATTTATATGCATTTTCACTGTGGGTGATTTTTGGTTGTAGACCTAAGTCCTTTGCCTTCCAGAATATCAAATTCAATGTTTTGAAATCCTTTAAGGTAAAAACTGCTAAGTCCTATGTTTTCCTGACTGTGTTTCCAGAATATTTAAATTTTTAAAAATGATTCCTTATAGTACTTTCTCCTTGAATAGGGAATTCAGGAATTTGACTATAATAGTCCTGGGATTTTCAGATTTCTTTCATGTGGTAATCAATGGATTTTTAAAAATATACATTTGCCCCTTTTATTTAAGAATATCAATGAAGTTTTCCAATCTAATTTCTATCAGTATTATGACCAGGTTTTTTTTAATCATAGTTTTCAGGCAATTCAATGATTCTTAGATTTTCTCTCATGAAATCTATTTTCCTGGTCAGTTGTTTTTATTAAGTGAGAGATTTCAATTTTTCTTCTATTTTTTTCATTCTCTTGAATGTGTTTTATTGTTTCCTGTTCTCTCATGAAGTCATTAACTTGCATTTGCCCAATCATAATTTTAGGAATTCATTTCCTTCTTTAAGATTTTTTCCTTCCTTAGTGAGTTATTTTCCTGTTTAAGGTATTTTATTTGGTTTTTAGAGATCTATTTTTTTTTCAGTAAGATTTTGTTCTGAGGTATTGATTTTTCCCCAATGATTTTCTTTTCTAAATTTTCTTTGGTTTCTTATCACTTGCTTTCTATTCTTTTTTAGAGCTCTTTCATTTGGGTCTTAAGAGACTTTTCCAATTTTCCTTTGAGGCTTCACATGATTTCATTTTTGGTTTGCTGTCTTCTTCTAAGCTTGTGTTTTGGTCATCTCATTTGTTGAAATTTGTTTAGTATCAGGCTATTTCTCTGTCTTTTGCTTACTTTAAGGTTATTTTTCCCTCTGGAGTTTGTCTATATGTTGAAGCTATATGCTGAAGCTTAGCTCCACTCATGAGGAGGAAGGAGTACTGTCTTACCCTTGTACTATTCCTGGCATTGGCCCAGCTGTCATGGTCTCTGGGCACTCTGCAGAGGTAGCTAGGTTGGCCTGCTGTGTAGAAGTTTGTAGCTATTCAGTTCTGCTTGTTCAAGTAGGGTTTTGCCTAATCCTGCCAATATTGGACCTTATTGGGCTATGTTCCTCCCATTGCTCAATGGTTTGTATTAAATTGGGGTCTATCTTTATTGCAATGAACTTAGACCTAGCCAGCTGCGCTCTTTCCTGTGCCACTGGTGCTATATTTCATCTGACTTATTTTATATTTATTTAAATATTTTAGTTTTTTAGAAAAATCTTCCATGGTTACATGATTCTTGTTTTTACTTTCTTCTTCACCACCACCCCCATATCCAACACACATTTCCACTGGTTTTACCATGTGTGATTAATCAAGACTTATTTACATATTATTGATAGTTGCATTGGTATGGTTGTTTCAGGTCTACATCCCCAACCATGTTTGCATCAACCCATGTGTTCAAGCAGTTGTTTTTCTTCTGTTTCCACTCATGCAGTTCTTCCTCTGAATGTGGGTAGCGTTCTTTACCATAAGTACCTCAGAATTGTCTTGGGTCATTGCTTGGCTGCCAGTACAGAAGCCCATTACATTAGATTTTACCACAGTGTATCAGCCTCTGTGTACAATGCTCTCCTGGTTCTGCTCCTTTCACTCTGCATCAAATCCTGGAGGTCTTTCCAGCTCACATGGAATTCCTCCAGTTAATTATTCCTTTGAGCACAATTGTATTCCATCACCAGCATACACCACAGTTTATTCAGCCATTCCTGAATTGAAGGGCATACCCTCATTTTCTAGTTTTTTGCCAACACAAATAGCATGGCTATAAATATTTTTGTATGTCTGTTTATCTTTGGGGTACAAGTGCAGCAGTGTTATAGCTGGATCAGAGGGAAGGCTGTCCTTTAGAGCTCTTTCGGCATAGTTCCAAATTGTCATCCAGAATGGTTGGATCAGTTAACAACTCCACCAGCAATGCGTTAATGTCCCAATTTTGCCATATCCCCTCCAAGATTCATTACTCTTCCCTTCTATCATTTTTTTTGGTTAATGCCCAAGTTCATTTTTTTTGTTTTTATTTTTTAAATATTTATTAATATTCATTTTTTTTGCTTTTTTTTTAAACCCTTGTACTTCGGTGTATTGTCTCATAGGTGGATGATTGGTAAGGGTGGGCAATGGGGGTCAAGTGACTTTCCCAGGGTCACACAGCTGGGAAGTGGCTGAGGCCGGGTTTGAACCTAGGACCTCCTGTCTCTAGGCCTGACTCTCACTCCACTGAGCTACCCAGCTGCCCCTTAATATTCATCTTTAACATGGTTACATGATTCATGCTCCTACTTTCCCCTTCACCCCCCGCATTTCCCCCACCCATGGCCGATGCACATTTCCACTGGTTTTAACATGTGTCATTGATCAAGACCTATTTCCAAATTGTTGCTAGTTGCATTGGAGTGGTAGTTTCAAGTCTACATCTCCAATCATGTCTGCCTCAAACCATGCATTCAAGCAGTTGTTTTTCTTCTATATTTCCTCTCCTGCAGTTCTTCCTCTGAATGTGGGTAGTGTTCTTTACCATAAATCCCTTAGAACTGTCCTGTGTCATTACATTGCTGTTAGTACAGAAGTCCATTACATTCGATTTTACCATAGTATATCAGTCTCTGTGTACAATGTTCTTCTGGCTCTGCTCCTTTCGCTCTGCATCACTTCCTGGAGGTCTCTCCAATTTGCATGGAATTCCTCCAGTTTATTATTCCTTTTAGCACAATAGTATTCCATTACCCGCATATACCACAATTTGTTCAGCCATTCCCCAATTGAAAGACATACCCCCCTTCTCCAGTTCTTTGCCACCACAAAAAGCACAGCTATAAATATTTTTGTACAAGTCTGTTTATGTATGAACTCTTTGGGGTACGAACCCAACAATGGTATGGCTGGATCAAAGGGCAGGCATTCTTTTATAGCCCTTTGAGCATAGTTTCAAAATGCCATCCAAAATATTTGGATCAGTTCATAACTCCACCAGCAATGCATTAATATTCCAGTTTTGCCACATCCCCTCCAGCATTCATTACTCTCCCCTTCTTTCATTTTAGCCAATCTGTTAGGTGTGAGGTGATACCTCAGAGTTGTTTTGATTTGCATTTCTCTAAATATTAGAGATTTAGAACACTTTCTCATGGGCTTATTGATACTTTTGATTTCTTTACCTGAAAATTGCCTATTCATGTCTCTTGCCCATTTATCAATTGGGGAATGGATTGATTTTTTTATACAATTGATTTAACTCCTTGTATATTTGAGTAATTAAACCCCTGTCAGAGTTTTTTGTTATAAAGATTTTTTCCCAATTTGTTGTTTCCCTTCTGATTTTGACTACATTGTTTTTGTTTGTACAAACGCTTTTTAGTTTAATATAATCAAAAAGATATAATTTACATTTTGTAATTTTCTCTAACTCTTGCTTAGTTTTAAAATTTTTTCCTTTCTCAGAGATCTGACATGTGTTAGTTAAAATCACCTGGGGTTCTATTTGGAAGGATTGAACCTCAATATAGTGTTTGACAAACTTCTGTGGACCTGTGGGGGTCCTTAAAACTACATTTCCTGTGGTCCAACGGATTTCATGGGTTTCCGGTTTTGGATGACGTATTCAAGGTGAGGGATTGTTTGAAATTAGGGGGAAGTGACTTGGAACTTCCTCTTTAGTTACCTGAGCTAGAGGAGAGAGGAAGGAAAATGGCTGAGGTGAGGTTGGAATAGGTTTCTTACAGGCGCGTGGTCAGTTTATCTCTATCAGCATGGCTTTTATTAAAATATTATTCTTCCTTTTGATCTCGGCCCTCATCATTTTTAATCATAACAGTTTGGCGAACCAGAAGGTTGAAATTCGAACTCTCAATCTTCCAGATAGCCTAACGATAGCCATGCTTTCATTTTGCCCTGGCTCAGCTCTTTTAAGCACTTTTTTTAAAAAAGGAAAGTGGCTTTCCTTGCCATGCTTTTGCTAAAAGCAACAACACTTTTTTTGCCTCAGGCGGGACTCAGCCAGCCAGTCCAGCCAAAACCACCTTGGGAGGTCAGGCCAGCCGATTCTGGCTTTTGGCTTTAAAAAACAAAATGCCGGAGCCCAGCCAATGTGCCTCTCCGCCACTTCTGACTACTGACCCGGACTTCCTCCCTGCCGCACCACAAGCCTGCCAGCGGTCCAGTGCCTACGATGGATCCTTGCCACTTTTCCAGCTCCCCAGAGCTTTGCTGGTGCTGCTAGTCCTGTTTTGAGCCCAGAACCCGGAGCCCCAACAGCAATGACCCCCCAACAGCAATGACCCCCGGCTGCTGACTTGCCGAGATCTTCGGAAACTTCCTAGGCTGCTGCTAAACATTTGGTATTGCCCTCCCCCACTCTTGGTAATGACCTGCATTCTAGCCCTCCATGTTTTTCTCTAAAGACCTAATTTAGGCACCCCCCACAAGCTCTCCATGTGGGTATTTTCTACAAACCTGACCTAAGCTTTTCCCTAGCCCCGAGACCACATGGACCTAATGTATGGACCTTGAACTAGTGATTACTTTTCATCAGGCCACATGACCTATTCCCCCCATACCTGCTCAGAACTTTGAACTGAGAGCAAAGACTTATTATAAAAAAACTCCTTAAACTCAGCAGAACTCAATCAAAAGAACCTTAAATTGAACAAGTGGTGAACTTTTAAACCTTGGAACTGAATGAGTTTTATTTCTGTTTTAAAAAGACTATATCTTACTGTATTTTGCTAATTAGTTTTGTAAATTAATCTTGCTTATTTCGTTGATTTTCCTGTTGCACTGAATCATTTTAAGTTAATGTAGTTTGCGGCTGCTAGATTAATTCTGTTTATGATTTTATTGTAACTCCCAAATAATGAAAAAAAATATTAGAACTGGTAAGAGGTTTTGACCAGCTGGTTATCTGATACTCATATTATATTTCCTAATTTATTTCAGGTTTCATTTTTACTGTAATCAACAACAATGTTATGTTCTTGTCCCATTTGAAAGTTACACATTTTAAAAGTTATAAATTGCCTTAATTCTTTTTCAACTTTGGAGAGTTTGGTGCCTGCCTTGAGATTTAAATTGTAATTTTATGAGAGGTCTTTTAAAAATTTACTTTAGATGCTTAGTACCCTTCTGTATAAATGATAAGGTTTTTATATATTTATTTTAAAGAATTGTGGTCTTAAAGGATAAGCTTTATATATTTTATTGTGAATAATTGTTGTCTTATATATATATATATATGTATATA
>NW_025389701.1:0-2502 GCF_016433145.1 Gracilinanus agilis | reverse complement strand
TGGCCTCAGGGGAGACTCTCCCCCACAGGGTGGGAAACAGGGAGCCTCGGGCTTGGAAAAGGCATCAGGTGGGGGGGGAGAGCGTACTGGCATTTCTTAAGTGCCCTTGATCAGGGCTAGGGGGCTCCTCCACTGTCCCCTGATCAGGCTCACGTGGGCTGCTTCTCCCCTTGGCCTCTTCCAAAAAGCTGCTTCCTGGTTCCCGGGCTGCGGGCCTCCGTCTGTCTCTCTGTCTCTCTCCCTCTCGCCCTCTCTCCCTCCTCTGGGGAGGGCAAAGCCCCGCCACGGCTCCGGGTCCAGAGAACTCCTGGCCCGAGCCTGGCACTTCCGCGTTTGTCCCTTTTCTGGGGTCCTTTAAAGTGAGGGACGGACCCGGAGACAGCCCCTCCCCCGCCACAAGCACTTTCACTGGCCCCGGGCTCCTGCCCCGCCTCACTGCCTGCACATGCGCACAAGCTCAGAAAGTCTGCCCTGATCCACCCAGGTCTTCCCGCCCCCCAGAAGTGCGGGAGGAGAAAGTTTGAGCGGCCAAAGCAGGAAGCCCGGGCCGCGCCCGCCTGGCCCACTGCCTGCCTCCCCTCCCCCTCTCACCCAGGAAAGGTCCGAGAAGCACAGCCCAGCAGCTTCTAGGAATGGAGATGGCACACAGGAAGCGCCCAGCATGCCCCGATGTTGCCACAGAGGGGAGGAGCCAAGTGTAGGGAGGAGTCAGGAAACTGGCATTCTGGGAAATAGTCTTCCAGGGCGGAGGGCCAAGACCTGCCAGCAGGAAGTCCTGACTTGGGCATTCTGGGAAATGGAGTCCTCCCGCCTGGGTGCAGGGTGTAGAGGCTTGGTGGGGGAGGGGTGACATAGGAATTGCCCCCCCCCCTTCCCCGGGGGCTGCAGCCTTCTCGCCCCGCCCCCATTTCCCCTTCCCGCCCTGGCAGCTGCTTCTTCCTCTGCCTGGAAGCTGCCTTAAACTAAGGCCTGGCACACAGCAGGTGCCTAATAAGTGTCTATTGACTGACTGACTGGTCAATCCATGGATCTCTGCTCCCCAGGGACTGGGTAGGTGGCTCTAGGATCCCCCCTTCTGACAGAGAAGGAAACTGAGGCTGAGGGTAGCTGCTGACAGTCCAGGCCCCCCTCCCAGAGCTTCCCCTCCTCCAGGGATCTCTCTGAACATCCTGCTTCTGCTTTGGGGGACCCCAGGGGCTCCCCAAAGGAGGGGCCAACCCCATCCCCAGGTGGAGGAATCAGGTGACTCAGGGGCTGCCCTCTTGGCCTGGAACCCCCAAGATCTGGCCTCAAACGTGGCCTCATACACTGCCCAGCAGGGGGAGCCCGGCCAAGGCCCTTCCCCAGCCTTTGCCTCAGTTTCCCCACTGTGGAATCCAGAGAAGAGCCTGAGCCCCGGGGGGGCTTGTGGAAAGGGTTCCAGAGAGGATCTGGAGGGACACAGCTGACTCCTCTGGGTCTCCTGGGCCTCTGGGCCCGCTGAGGAGGGTCTCCTTCAGCACCTCCCCCAGCCCAGGAGGCCCAAAGACCCCTCAGAGGCCTGGGGGAGGCCCAGGAAGGTCCCTCCTGCCCTTTGTGAGGCCACAGAAGGCAGCAGCAGCTGCTGAGCCCGGATGGACAGAGGACAGTCTGGGGGTGTCTGTGTGTCTGTCTGCAGGGCTGCTGGGCTCAGGCTGTTCAGGCCTGGCTGCCTCTTCCTGACCCCTTTGGGGCTTTCTGGGCAGAGAGGCTGGGCGGCTTCCCCTCTCCTCCTGGAGCCCATTGGACAGGGGAGGAAACTGAGGCAAGTGGACTAAAGTGACTCGTCCAGGGTCCCACAGAGGGAGAACTCGGGTCTCTCTTGTCATTGGGGAGCAAATTGGTGAACCCCCGGGTTCGGGAAGGAAACCATTCTCAAGAATGAGAGGACTCCAAACTTAGCTTAAGAGTAAAAAAGAAAGATTTATTAGTAAGATAGGATTAATGGCCAGCAAGACAGCAGGAGTGGAGCAGCCATGGGAGGCTCCCCCCCCCCCCGGGTCCCCCAGTTCTCCCCCTTTTGTATCCTTTCCGGTAGTGTGTCCCTGACTCCGGGCACTCAGGCCCTCAGTTGGTGCAGGGTCCCTCCTAGACCCTCGGGGGGCCTACACTGTCCAGGTGTGTCCTGGAGGTGTATCTCTTGGCCTAACTCAACTCAAAGGAATTCCAAGGAAGATGGTCCTTGCCTTGGGGGTCTCAAGGCAGGAAGGGGGAAGGGAGTTCCCCTGCTCACAGCCTGCCAGAGTCAAGGGGTGCAGGGTCCCTGCCATCTCTGACTCCAGGCCCTGAGCTCCAGCAGCCACAACTTCCTGGGCTGGGCTGGGGGGGCCTCAGGGCATGGATGGCCCCCATCCTCCAGGGGCTGCAGCAGAGCAGGATTGGGTGTGGGGCCTGGTTAGCTCCCTGGGAGAGGAAAGGGGGCGTCTGAGAGGAAGAGGAAGCCAGAATAATGGGTGCATGAAGGTGTCCAGACACAGGGAGGGG
>NW_025389700.1:5324-5410 GCF_016433145.1 Gracilinanus agilis | reverse complement strand
CTCTCTTTCTCTCTTTCTCTCTTTCTCTCTTTCTCTCTTTCTCTCTTCCTCTCTTCCTCCCTTCCTTCCTTGACAATGGGGGTCAA
>NW_025389700.1:0-5311 GCF_016433145.1 Gracilinanus agilis | reverse complement strand
TCTCTTCCTCTCTTCCTCTCTTCCTTTCTTCCTTTCCTCCTTTCCTTCCTTCCTTCCTTCCTTCCTTCCTTCCTTCCTTCCTTCCTTCCTTCCTTTCCTTTCCTTTCCTTTTTTTTTTTTTTACAATTTTCTAATGCTTTTCTTTCGTCTTTTTTTTTTTTTTTTACAATTTTCTAATGCTTTTCTTTCATCTACTACTATTGATGCTTCCGTCACTGAGATGCGATCCCCATTTCATTTGCTATGGGTGGAAATTGATAGCGGGAAGCTGTTAAGTGGAGGCAAAGTGGATGACTTGGGAAGAGTGGAGGGAAGACACGTGGGAACTAGGACTTGACTTTTTCATTTGTTTGGGGGCCTGTGATTTCTGTCAGTCTGAGATTCAGCCAAGGCTGAGTTAGAGATCAAAAGCGAGAAAGCAATGAAGACCACCTTTTCTAGTAGCCTGCTATCGAGCCATACCTCTCCAAACCATTAGACTTTTCCAGTATTTCTTAGTTCTGAAAGACATGTTGAGACCCTTGATAGAGTAGAAAGCAGCTAATCAAATTTTAAATTACTTTTAAAAAACATTTTGTTGATGACCTTTGTTTTTGTATCAGTGATTTTCTAGATGTATCCCTCCCTCCACTCTCCTTACTCTTCCCAGACAGCTTTCCCTTTTAAACAAAAAAAGTTAGGCAACCCGATCAACCTATGGGGATATTAAAGGCACATGCAATAAGCCCTACCCACAATGCCTATCCTCTTTAACTTCTCAAACGGGATAGAAAGGGGTCCGGTTACCTGATTTCAGGACAGTATTCGGTGTTTTTGTTTGTAATGTGTATTTACAGATATACACACATACACATAAACATGTATATACACATATATACAAATACATATGTGTAAACATGCATATGCATTTCTGGCTCTCCTTACTTTATAATTCACTAGTTTTTGTTTTGACAGAGAAGGGTGATAGGGAAGCAGCAGGCGCCAGAGAAACCCACCTCTTTGGAAGAAGTACTCTCACTGCCCACTTAGGCACCTCACAGATTCCCTTAGTTACCAGTTTCCTGAGTGCCCCACTGTTTTTTGATGAAGAAATAGATAGCATTTTTAATGGGATGGAACATTCCCGGGCAGGAAGACAGGATAGGAGCAACTTATTTATTCCATTTCCCTCTTCCCAAAACCTATTTCACTTAGTCTACGCCTTGCTACCTAGCAAAATTTCATGACAGATATGGCATAACGGGTCCAGAAGAGACTGGAAACATCCCAGGCAAATCAACCAAAATCAATCACAACACTTGGAAAATACACAACTTTGGGGGTAGCAAATTACCAATTAAAAACTTTTTTTGGTCAGAGTCAGCAGTGTGACGAAATTCTCTGTATACTAGAAAGTCTTGGAAAATTTTCCTGGTGTAAAATGTATTCCCTATATCTGTCCTCATCAAGGCATGTACTATCAGTTGAAGTGTTAAATTAAAACCTATAGAAAGCAGAATATAAAATAAATCCAATAAATCACTGGCATTTCTATATATCACTAACAAAAAATTTGCAAGAAGATATAGAGATGGGGGCAGCTGGGTAGCTCAGTGGAGTGAGAGTCAGGCCTAGAGACAGGAGGTCCTAGGTTCAAACCCGGCCTCAGCCACTTCCCAGCTGTGTGACCCTGGGCAAGTCACTTGACCCCCATTACCCACCCTTACCAATCTTCCACCTATGAGATAATGCACCAAAGTACAAGGGTTAAAAAAAAAAAGAAGATATAGAGATACCCTATGTAAAATAACTGTATGGTTACAAGGAATGTATCCCAAGGTAATCAAGGATAGAAAGTCTAAATAGGCACTAAAATACTAATAGTAATGCTTTTGTGGTAGTAAAGGATTAAAAAGAAAATAATTGTCTAAGACTTGTGGGATAGCTAAATAAATTGAGTTATATGAATGCCTTGAAATTTTATCATTTTGTAACAAATAATGGTTATGATGACTACAGATAAGTATGAGAAGATTTGTGTGAACTGCTGCAAAGTGAAGCAAACATAATCAGTATAAGCCATGACCACAACATTGTAAAAGGACAGAAATAGAAATCAAACAATATGGTATAATAGTGCCTAAGTTTGTTCCCCAAAAAGAGATGGAAAAATAAGCTTTTATTTCTTGTTTGCATAGATGCATGTCTATGGATATAGAACATTGTCAAAATAATCTAATGAAGGTAAAATACTAGGTAAAATTGATAGACTATTTTTTCTCCTTTTTCTCTTTCTTTTTTAATTCTTTCTTACATGGAATGACTGTGTGTGTGTGTGTGTGTGTGTGTGTGTGTGTGTGTGTGTTGGGGAATGATTTATTTGGAAATGTGGTAAAATAAAAACCAGAGATTAAAAAAAAAAAAGCAAAATAACCATACACAGTATAAAATCCTTGGAAGTATGCCTGTCAAAACAAACCCAGGAGATACATGATGAAATAATCATAAAACTTTTTACACAAATAATGTCAGATATAAATAATTTGAGAAAAATTAATTGTTCATGAGTGGGCAAAACCAATATAATTAAAATGACAATCCTACTTAATCTATTTATTCAATCCTGTCTCAAAGAAATTACCAAAAAAAATTTTATTGAGCTAGAAAAAAATAACAAAATTCATTTTGAAGAACAAAAGATCAAGAATATCAAAGGAAATAATGAAAAATGCAAAGAAAGAAGATCTAGCAGTTACAGATTGATCCCAAACTCCCACAGACCAAGGAAACAATGAAACATAAGGAAAACAGGAGAATGACAAGTTAGTACAGAATCACCCTTCCAGAACTGCATTCTTATTAACCCTATAGCAGAAAGAACAGCAAACATACTTTTAAAAAAATAGAGAAATATGAAAGAACATAATGGGAACAAAATTTGGACCAGACTGATATTATTGTATCTTATTTGATGTAGTCAACTACCATAACTATCTCCTTGATAGATGATAGGTATGAATAGTTGTGGGAAGCCAATAAGAGAATAGATAAAAATCTGAGACCCCTCTTTTTTTTTTTTTTTTTTTTAACCCTTGTACTTCGGTGTATTGTCTCATAGGTGGAAGAGTGGTAAGGGTGGGCAATGGGGGTCAAGTGACTTGCCCAGGGTCACACAGCTGGGAAGTGGCTGAGGCCGGGTTTGAACCTAGGACCTCCTGTCTCTAGGCCTGACTCTCACTCCACTGAGCTACCCATCTACTCCTGAGACCCCTCTTTTGACACCTCTTATGATCCATACCTTTTCTTATTGGAAAAACATTATAGACTTATTGGAAAGCTTTGAGTCCATAACCAGACCAGAAGCTACTGAGTTAACAATTTCTCTCCTTGACAATTTCTCTCTTGATAATTAAGAAGCCTGAACCCTAAAAAATATATTACTTAGATAAGGACTGGAGCCAGACAATTTAGTCCAGACTATCTGACCAGGTGCAGATCTGTAAATCAAGGCAGAACGCTATTCGTAAACATCTCCATGAAATTTATTTCTGCTCCCAGAATTAAACCCCTACTAATTGGTGGTTGGAATTTGGCCCTTGTCCTTGCACCCATATCTCTACTTTTTACTTTAATGGATTGTGTATGATTTGTAACCCCTTCGCAGCTGTGACTCTTTCTTTGTGTTCTTTGTTTGAAACCAGTATAAAATAAAGTCCAAATCCCATAGCGTTAGAGCAACATGGGCTAACCACTAGTCTGGTTATTCTCATTTTCTTTCTCCTGCCTTAACAATTCTATGCCACCAACGCCACTCAGGACCCCAAAACCATATAGAGGCTGACCCCCTATAAATAGTATAATATAACAATATACATGATTTAATTAGTTAAAATATAATTAACTATTATGCTTAACTAGGAAATGATGTTCTTGTACCTTACAGATGGCTGAAAATAATAAGTTCCAATTAAGCTATTCTGTAATGAATAATTCTTGACAAGCTTGCTCCTTTGTTTAACCTGTAATGGTGAGGCACCAGGGATGTCAATTATTATTATTAAAATGTAATTAAATGGTTTGTGGGTTCACACTGGGTTGAAGGAGAGACAGGACCAACCAGGATAGGGAGACCAGGGTTTACTGCCAAGCTTTTAACTGACACAGGAATGGCAGTTGGCCCAACAGTCACCAGCAGGCAAAAGGTAAAGTATATAACAGTTTAATTGAGGGTAACTAAATAAAGGATGGGATAGGGCAGGGGTCAGCAACATATGGCTCTCGAGCCATATCTGGCTCTTTTGAGGGCCAGATGTGGCTCTTTCTGCAGGAGCCATAAAGTCAATTTTTTTTCAGGCACTGTTACAGGAGCGGCACTGTGAGCACTGTATGGCTCTCACGAAATTACATTTTTTAAAATGTGGCATTTATGGCTCTCACAGCCAAAAAAGTTGCCAACCCCGGGGATAGGGGATTCTACACTTGAAACCTAAAGGCAAACCTCAGGGGCAGGGAAGGACTTAACTATACTATCCTATTGACCTAAGCCAGGCAGGGCCCAAAGGAAGCAGTAGTGAAGTTACAGGGAAAGCTCCTCCAAACCTGGTTCCAGCCAGGTTTGGTCAGCTCAGCTAAAGGGCCTGAGAGTGGCTTTGGGGTCTCACGGTAAATCCAAGGATGGTCATAGGATGCCAAAAGCCAACTCCACCAGGTGATCCAAGGTACCCAGGTAGGGAGAGTGAGTTTGCAATGCTGTCCACCAAATCACAAACCACTTCCCCACTTGGTGCAGCTCTGCAGGTGTGTTGTCCACTGCTGAAAGCCTTCACCTCTCAGGATCCCAGGGAATCTGGATGCAGTTTTTCCCTAACTCTGAGATCTCCCAGGGTTAGCAACAGTTATGTCCCAACCACTAATGGAGTCTCTCTCGGAGCACAAGCCCCACTTCCTGCTCCTTCATTCCATCTTGGAATCCTCCAGCCCTTCCTGCTAGGTCCAACACTATTACTAAATTAATTGCTAAATAAACCCTCACAACAAACCACAGTAAGATAATTAGTAAATGCCAATCAAATGATGTTTCAAAAGTTATTATGTGATTTTGAATGTATGGGAAAATCAAAACTTGTATGAGATCAGAAAGAAAAAAAGGTATAAAAATAAAAATCAGCAGATGGCAACAGAGAACAGCCTCTACAATTCCACTTGCACTCTGGCTCATTTTCATTTCATTTTTGCCATGCCATCCCACCTCCAGAGACCCAACCAAGTGAAGAGCAGGCTCTTTGCATCTCATGTCTCAAATATAGAGAGAACTTTATAATATGAGTCATTC
>NW_025389699.1:0-8523 GCF_016433145.1 Gracilinanus agilis | reverse complement strand
CATATACACATTCAGAGGTATATGTATATTTTTATACATTTATTTGTGATATATTTATTTTATATCTTTACTTATATTTTATATATACATATATGCACACACAACAGATATCTACACATAGGAATATATACACCTGTAAACGTGTTGATATCTGTATCTTCCACTAAATCCCTGCTCTAATGATTCCTCATAACATGAAGGGAGCATAAGTTTCTCAAATATTATTACAACAGAACTCAAAAATCACAGGATCATAGCATTATCAATTTAAGGCTAGAAGAGAGCCTGGAGTCCAAGTTACAACCTCTCATTTTACAGTTGAGGAATCTGAGGCACAGAGAGGTTAAATGACCTGTCCAGGGCCACAAAGCTTCAAGTGGCAGAAGTGAGATACCATGACAGCCTTCTATTTTGTTTCCAAATGTGTTGCCATATTCACTAACCATAACATCTCTTTAGTGGGTACTATAAAGGTTTTAGGTAGGCTCCGAAATGGAGTCTTTCTCTTTGATTCAAGGACCAGCCTTGCTGTGTTTAGAGAGGCTCAGGATCAGAAGGTCAACCACAGGATGATGATTTTGCTCTTTTGGTCACCTGACTGTTAAGGCACAGAGAGCTCAGATCCATGCTGGAAGAGGGCCCCCTACAGATAAAATCCTGCTCCTTCAAGTCAGGAAGGAATCATATATGAAGCCGGATCTCATTTTTTTTTTATCTGCAACCAGGACTATTAGAATAATTAAACTCAGCACACACAATGTTTCAGAGGAAGGAGAATTTGCCCCAGTGAGCCAGGTGGGTAAAGTGGATGGAGGATCAGACCTGGAATCAGGAAGATGTGAGTTCAAATGCAGTCTAAGATACTTACTAGCTAAGTGACCCCAGGCAAATCACTTAACCTCTGTCTGCCTCAGTTTCCTTATCTGTAAAATGGGAATAACAATAACACCTACCTCTCATGGTTGTTGTAAAGATCAAATGATATGATAAATTACAAGACACATAACAAATTACCTGGCACACAGTAAGTGCTATATAAATGGTAACTATTATTATCAATCTTGTTATAGTAATTATTATTATTATCTCCCAAGTTAGATCTGTACTCAGAGAAACCCAAATGAAGCAATTTGGAATTGGCTTTGACTGGGTGCAGCATTTCAGAACTATGTCTTGAAAGTTGTTAATAAAGCTTTATTTCTTGTGATTTCCACATAAAATATACATCTAAGTACCCTAGAGGATTGAGAAGAATTTTTTAAAATAAAAACTATAAGCAAGAAAAATTGCAGTGGAAAAGATATATTGTGTGCCCCAACCCCCCACTGGAAAGATAATGAGGTAACAGCCACAAAGAGTACCCTTTTATAATGCTGGAGGCCCTAACAACACTTATTAGGCACCTTCAGGGCACTGTCCTCTGTGGCTGGACTAAAAAGATGAAAAAACAATAGTCTTTCATTCTCAAGAAGCTTAGAGCTCATGAGAAGACACACTGGACAAATAAATACGTCACAAAGGAGACTCTGTGGGGCAAAAGAGAAATCTAGACCAAACTCTCTTGGAAAACTGGGGGAGGAAAAATTCCTGTTCAGTTGGGGGGAGGTGATGGGGATCTGAGAGTTTTCAGAGGAAGAGGTACCACCTAAGGTGAACTTGAGGGAAGAAAAAGATTTCAATAGGCCAAGAGGAAGAGGGAGTATGTTTCAGGCTAATGCACCATGGGAGGGCAGGATCAGTTCTGGGGAAATATATTAGTTCAGTGTGGCTCGAATGCCAATTGAGCAGAAGAGGCAAATAAATGAAATAAGCCTGGAAAGACAAGATAGGGGTGAGGGAGGTGTAGGGTGTAGCATATGAAAGGCCTTGGATGGCCAGTTCCAGAATTTTATATCCTTTACCACATAGGTGACAATCTATCTTTGGGCAGTAAATGTAATAGTCAGACTAGTGCCTTAGTAAGGCTGGTTTATCAGTGGCATGAATAGTGGACCCAAGTCCAGCTGAAAGGTGATGAGGCCCTAAACTGGGGTGACTGCTACCTAACCAGGGAAGGGAACAGGTTCAAAAGCTGTCATAGAGGTAGAAATCACAAGTCTTACTAAATGACTGGATGGATAAATGAATGAAAAAGCAAAACATTTACTAAGCATTTACTCCGTGGCAAACACTGTGTTAAGCACTGGGGATAGAAATCCAAAAGTAAAGAAGGGCCTTGCCTTTAAAGAGTTTTCATTCTAACCAGGGAAGACGATGCACGGTTCTGAGGAGTGTGGACAAAAGTGCGTGCATCCAGCAAGGTGAATATCAAAGAGATGGCTGGATAGTAAGGAGTGAAGTCTAGTTCCCATAGCTTTCCTGAAATAATGACCCGGGATAGAGCCACCAATCAGCAGGACAGAAAGTTCCACAGGGTAGCAAAGGCAGCTGATGTTGGGAAGATGAATAAGAGAGAAGGAAGGGACCAAGAAGATAATAAGACTTCAAACCTGAGTGCCTGGGAAGATGGTGAGAAGAGGGAATTTGGGAGGATGGGCAGGTTTAGTAGAAGTAATACTTCAACTTTCACTTGTTTGTAGATTATAGATTGTGAGCCAGAAAGGACCTTGGAAATTATCTAATTTTCATTTTACAAATGAGGAAACTGAGGATTAGAGAAATTAAGTTACTTGCCCAGAATTTCACTAGTGACAAAATCCAGGATTTGTACCCAGGTTTCGTTCTTCCAAATCTAGAGATTGTGTTTTTAAACCCTCACCTTCCATCTCAGAATCAATACTATGTATTGGCTCCAAGGCCAATACAAGAGTGGTAAGGGCTAGGCCATGGGGGTTAAGGGACTTGCCCAGGGTCACCCAGCTGGGAAGTGTCTGAGGCCAAATTGGAACCCAGGACCTCCCGTCTCTGGGCCTGGCTCTCAATCCACTGAGCCACCTAGTTGCCCCCTAGAGTTTTTTAAAGAAAATTGTGACCATATTTATCAGTAGGATTAAAAACTGTAACAAAGACTTGATCCTCAATGACAAACACACGGGGCAGGAGAGCAATCCTAAGGTAGACGCCAAAGCTAGGCAATGTCAGCATCTACTTTTTCTCCCCATTAAATGGGAGAGGACCCCCACGAAGAGGTGGGACAGTGGAGATTCCTGTTGGAGCATCAGCTATATTACCAGGGCTGCGGGCAAAGGGCCCCAGGACTAAACATGGCCTCCACCGATCCTACCTGCACTGTCGGAGACAATGCTTCTGCTTTTCTCCCGAGCGCCTGGGTCCAATTTCTGTAGCAATGCTTTTGAGGTCACGAGACCTGTCCCTCAGCTCCACTCAGCTCAGTCACCTCGGAGGGGGGTGGGGATCCCCACGCCCCTGGTGCACAGCCTTCACCACAGCAGCACGCAGCCGGCCTGGTGCCTCCTTACTTGTCCAGCATGCTGAGCCTAGGAAGCGCCTGAGCCTGTCACAAGCTCTGGGCCGGGCCGTCAGGTGCACGCCTCACTTTGCAAGCTTGGAGTCACCAAGAGCTCCGGGCGCCAAGCGCCCAGGTCCCTCACGTGCCTGGGCCGGCCACGAGAGTTCGGATCCCTCCTGAGCTCGGGTCCCTCAGGAGTTCGGGCTGTTAAGTGCTGGGGCCGGTCCGTTAACGTCAAAGTCAGTCAAGTGTTTTGGTCCATTAGAAGCTCGGGCCCTCACGAGCACTGGCCCGTTATAAGCCCGGAGGCGTTCGTCCAGGTCACGCGCTTCCGGGGTCAGGGGAAGGGGTGGGGCATAGGTTAACCCGGGCCATCGCGAGTGTGGGGCGTCATCTGCTGGGGTGGGGGAGGTGTCGCTAGCGCGAATGTCAGGTGATTAGGACCCTCACAAGTGATCAGAAACCGGGGGCATCACTAGTTAGGGACGGGTGTCAGGTAATCAGGCCTCTCATGAAAGGTCAGGTGCTTTGGGGCACGGCTAGCGCCTGGCGTCAGGAGCAAGTGCTAAGCAGGGGCAAGCTTGGAGTCGCCAAGGCCACGTGCATGGGACTCTGCAGGGCGGGGTTTGTCAGTTGATCCGGGCGAGCACGAGTGCACCATGTCAGGTGCTGGAGGCCATCACTAGCACTGGGTGTGGCTTGGGGCCGTCACGAGCGGGAGACCGTCAGGACCGGGAGGCCATCACCAGCACGAGGCCGTCACGAGCGGGAGGCTGTTACCCACCGGAGGCCGTCAAGAGCAAGTGCGTCAAGTGCTCGAGCCTATCAGGAGTTGGGATCCCTCACAAGCTGCACAGGTCAGTTACTAGCTTGGAGCCCCATGGAATGCTTGGGTCCCTCCCGAGCCCCAGCCTGCCACGAGTGCTAGCTCTGGGCTGTCAGGAGCGCTGATTGGTGGCCTGGAAACAGGAGCCATCACTCATTATATGTAAAATGTATTGCCACATAACAAAGAAACGAAGCTATAAGAAATGGCCCAGGAGGGCAATAGGACAAAAACAATTCTAGCCCCTCACCTAATAAAGGTGTAAAAGAGGTGCAACCCGGTAGTGCTCTGTGAGGTCGTTGCCTAACAAGGATAAGACTTCCTGGAGAAGATTCATGACATCTTTGCTTGTATGAGCTAAAAAGTAGAAACCAAAGAGATGCCAAATACCGGGGAATGGCTGAACAAATTGTTGTGTGCCAATGGAATGGAATGTTATTGTGCACCATAAGGAAGGAAGGGATTTGAAGAATACAGAGCATAGGAAGTCTCCTATAAACTGATAGAAAGGAAAATGAGCAGAAGGAAAGAAACATTATTCACGCAATAATGTGAGTGCTCTAAACTGAACACTGTGTAATTTTAATGACCAAGCTTGGCCCCCAGAGAAGAGATGAGACAATGCATCTCCCTCCTTTCTTTGCAGAAGCAGGGGACTCTGTCTGTCCTGTTGGACCTGGTTGATATGTTGCTTGATTTGCAAACAGGCTTTTTATTTTATTTTATTCCAAGGGAGGGCTTGATTTGGAAATGAAGATCAAAAGATCACATCTTACTCTTCCCCAATGCAGGCCCTTTTGCCACCCTAACTCTGTTCTGCAGTTGGCCTCAGCACCCCCCCCCCCCATATCTCCTGGAGGTAGCCACTCTACTCATTCACTCAGGGTTGGGAGATGGGGGGTGGTCTACCAGAAGCATCCCTGCAAGCACCTTTGGGCAACACCAGGCTTCCCAAATCCAGTAACATTGTTCAATCCTACCTGCTCTGCTTCCCTCTCTGTCTTCCCTGTCTCTCCCTCCTCCTCCTACCCTTCCCCTTTCTGGGACTGTTGTGGGAACTGCAGCAACAGCGAGGAAGAGTACCCTACCCTCCTCTAGCCTGAGGGCCTGACACCCACGCCCAGCACCCAGAGGATGGCAGTAGCAGCTGCCCATGGGCCCTGTTTACAGTTTTGCAAATTGTCCTTAAAGATGTCTGTAAAGGCCCATTGAGGCACCTCAGTGCTAGGCAATCCCTGCACATGCCAGAATTGTTCTAAATCTTTGGCTTGCTGGGGTAGTTTTCCCACCACGCCCTCAGGAGTGGAGCAGGGAGGAGAAATCTGCTCCATTCTTCCTTCTACCCAGCTTGGACAAGGTGCCCTAGGACACCTTTCTAGAGGTGGTAGATCCTGGTTCCCAAACCTGCCCCCCTAGGAATCATTGGAATTTTATATATTTATATAACTGTTTTTAAATCACTGGGCAGAGGAGCCATCTCCCCCCACCACCAGCACTGGCCACTATACACTCATTGTGGCCCTTTCCTGAGCCAGAGCAAAGAAGGGGGAGATTTATTGCTGATGCAAAGGGACTGCCGGGTAGCTAGTTTGAGTCCCAGGCCCTCCCCCATCACACTCACTGTGTCACCTGCCTAGTGACAGTTGTGCCTACATATCCCACTGCCTTGTTTCCAGTGGCCTGGCATAACCTCGTGATTGCTGGAAACTCTCACCTTGCTTGCTTCCAGATAGGAAAGTTTGGGGTCACTTAGGGGCCCCAAAATAAGTCTCCACTTGGAACAGAGCTAACACAGACAGGAAGCCAAGGTCTGGCCTATGGCTCCCACTCCTAAGGAACCCCCCCATAGGACTGGTGCCAGCTGCCCAGGGGTTTGGGCCACATGGCATTATACCCTCTGGGTAGGAGTTCATTGTGGTAGGAGAGAAGGTTGTCTGGATAGCACCCTTAATCTTCCCAGAAGGTATCTTTCTCTTCCATAGCCCTTGCCAGATCTGAGCAGAGAAACCTCTTCTCTCCTCTAGTGACCTCCAGCTCATGTGCCTTCCCAGGGGCTAGAGAAGTGGGGCCTGGGCTCTTTTCCTTCCCCAGGACAGCATTCCGCCATCCCCTAGGGGTTTTGGGGTGAGGGAACAATTTTTAAAACATTCCAGCCACATTGCACAGTAAAAAAAATGATCATTGAAAATTATCCTGAAGTAATCTGGAAAAAGAATTAAAAAGTTAAATTAAAAAAAGAAAAGAAAAAGTTCCGAATCTGGTAGGAAGCTAGGAAGCAGGTGTTGCTGAATTGGAAAGTGAGAGGAGGGGAGTAAAGCATTAGGACGCTGGCAAGATAGAAAGGGCCCAGGCTGTGAAGGGCTTTGAATGCCAAATAGAGCATCTTGTATTTCATATCAGAAGTAATAGGGAAGCACTGGAACTTACTGAGTTGGGGATGGGGGGGTGGGTGAGGGTAGGGTGATGATGGTGGTATGATCAGAACTGATCATTTAGGTTTAGGAAGGTTACTTTGACAGATGAGTGCGGGATAGACTCTAGTGCTGAGAGACTTAAAACAAGGAGACCAACCAGTAGGCTATTGCAATAGTCTCAGCAGGAGGTGAAGAGATCCTATGCCACAGGGGTGGCTGGCCGAGTGGAAAGAAGGGGAGATAGATGAAAGACGCTGTGAAGGTAGAAACAACAACACTTGGTAACAGATTGAATAAGGGGCTGGAGTGGGGACTTGGTATAAGAAAAGGAGGGTTCTAAGGTATATTGAGGTTGCTAACCTGGATGGCAGAGCTGGTAGAGATGCTCTCAACAATAGGGACATCTGAAAGAGGGGAGAATTGAGGGAGAAAGAGGTACATTCTGCTTTGGAGACAGCTACAGGACTCTCAATTTGATATCCACTCACTCCTCTCCCCATTAAAAGTAACCTTTAGGGGCAGCTGGGTAGCTCAGTGGAGAGAGAGTCAGGCCTAGAGACAGGAGGTCCTAGGTTCAACCCCGGCCTCAGCCACTTCCCAGCTGTGTGACCCTGGGCAAGTCACTTGACCCCCATTGCCCACCCTTACCAATCTTCCACCTATGGGACAATACACCGAAGTACAAGGGTTTAAAAAAAAAGTAACCTTTAAGGGGGCAGCTGGGTAGCTAAGTGGATTGAGAGTCAGGCCTAAAGACAGGAGGTCCTGGGTTCAAATTTGACCTCAGACACTTCCCAGCTGTGTGACCCTGGGCAAGTCACTTAACCCCCGTTGCCTACCCTTACCACTCTTCTGCCTTGGAGCCAATACACAGTATTGACTTCAAGACGGAAGGTAAGGGTTTAAAAAAAAGTAACCTTTAAGGGAATTAGAATATATAGGAATGAATAAATGTCTTCAGGAAAGTGCCTGGCTGTATTTGTGTGTGTTTGTCTCTATGGTTGTCTGTTAGGACCAGGTAAAAATTTGTGACTGGTGAATTTGAAAGTCATAGATCATAGATCAGTTATTCTGTGCCCATGGGTTAACCTTTCTAATCTCCTTTTACCCCTGGCCTATTAGTAGCCCAAACAGATTTTTCAAACATTCATTTTGACCTAAGATAATGATGGTTCCTTTATTTCAGGCCTAGGAAGACAGTAGGGGGCTGTTCTCATATGAACAGTGCCCATTGCTCACCTGGATGTTCTGGTTTCTCCAGGTTACCAGAGAAACCCCCTGCTGTTTATGAGCCTGCATTGTGACACTGGACCCAGAATCCTGTTGCATCACAGTATCCCAGGCAACTAAATAGCAGCCCCTGGGGCCTTTGGGTTAGATTGGCTAGGGCAGTGTACCGGTGTGGCTGCCTTCATACAGAGTTCTACCTATACAACAGGCTAGTAACTGAATTCTCCTACCATTGATACCCAAAATTGGCTAAACTTAATGATAATCTTATGAGATTTAGGTAATGTTTTCAAATATTTGGTGGGGTTTATTTATTCTAATATGTTGTGGTTGAGTTAGATTGGAAGATATGTGGGGGGTATGGTTATGTGTATTGTCAGAGCTCAATATATGTTCATATATATATTTGAAAAGATGGATGGGGATGTGGTTGTGGTTGTATATATTGGCATAGCCAAATTTCTATTCATATATGCCAGAGTACAAAAGCATATCTATGGGGAATAAGTAGTCTATAAATGTATATACAAATACAAGTATGTAAATATATATGTATTATATTTATATTATTTTAGTTTATATTTTAAATTATTTTATAATATATTTATATTAAATAAATATATATCATTGATATGTGTTATCAA
>NW_025389698.1:0-6029 GCF_016433145.1 Gracilinanus agilis | reverse complement strand
CCATAAAGAAGTGTGTGGAGCCAACAGGGAAGAATAACAATACACTGGAAGGGTAAAGAGGTTGGAGAGAGAAAATATTTAATACTTAAGTGCATTGAAATCAACTTAAAGAGGAAAGAACAATCAGATCCATTGTGGCAGAGAATTGATTCTCACCCTATAGAGAATTAGAAGGGTAACTAAGGGACTGGTGGGGAGGGAAGCAATACTAGGGAGGGAGAGGGCTTGGAGGGGGCATGGTGTGGCTTTAAAGAACAATAAGAGGGGAATAAGAAGGGAGGGGGGAAAGGGAAGTACAGCAAGGGAGGGGATTATAGGAACTGATTAAAAACAAAACACTGGTATAGAAGGAAACAGTGAAAGAAGAAAGGAGAGAACTAGGAGAGAGAACTCGGAGAGAGAACTTGGAGAGAGAATCAAAATGTCTGGGAAAACACAATTGATAATTATAACTCTGAATGTGAACTCACCCATAAAATGGAAAGCAAATAGCAGAGTAGATTAGAAACCAAAATCCTACCATATGTTGTCTATGAGAAACACACATGAGACAGGCAGATATATATATAAAGTAAAAATGAAAGGATGGAGCAAAATCTATTGGGTATCAAATGTGAAAAAGAAGGAAGGGGTTGCCATCACAATCTCTGACAGGGCAAAATTAAAAATAGACATGGTTAAAAGAGATAGGGAAGGTAACTACATCCTAATAAAAGACAGTATAAACAATGAAGAAATATCAGTACTCAACATGTATGCACCAAATGGTATAGTTTCCAGATTTCTAAAGGAGAAGCTACTGGAGCTCAAGGATGAAATAGATAACAAAACCATACTAGTGGGGGACCTTGACCTTCCCCTATCAGATCTAGATAAATCAAACCAAAAAATAAATAAGAAAGATAAGAGAGATGAATGAAACCCTAGAAAAGTCAGAGTTAATTGATATATGGAGAAAAATAAAAAGGGAAAAAAAGGAATATACACCTTCTTTTCAGCAGCACATGGAACAATCACAAAGATAGACTATGTAATAGGGCATAGAAACATGGCAAACAAATGCAAAAAAGCAGACATAATAAATGCAACCTTATCACATCATAATGCAATAAAAATAGTTATTAGTAAGAATACATGGAGAAGAAAACCAAAAATTAATTGGAAATTAAATAATGATTCTACAAAATAATTTAGTGAAAGAACAAATCACAGAAACAATTAATAATTTTATTGAAGACAATGACAATGATGAGACTTCTTACCCAAATCTATAAAATACAGCCAAAGCAATTCTAAGGGGAAAATTTATATCACTGAGTGCATGTATTAACAAATTAGGGAGGGCAGAGATTAATGAATTGGGCTTGTAACTTAAAAAACTAGACAATGAACAAATTAAAAATCCTCAGATGAAAACTAAACTAGAAATACTAAAAATCAAAGGAGAAATTAATAAAATTGAAAGTAAAAGAACTATGAATTAATAAATAAGACTAGAAGCAGGTATTTTGAAAAAACAGATAAAATAGACAAAGTACTAGTAAATATAATAAAAAAGGAAAGAAGAAAACCAAATTAACAGTATCAAAGATGAAAAGGGAGATCTCACCTCTAACGAAAGGGAAATTAAGGAAATCATTAAAAACTATTTTGCCAAATTATATGGCAATAAATATAGCAATCTAGGAGATATGGATGAATATTTGCAAAAATATAAATTGCCTAGATTAACAGCAGAGGAAATAGAATACCTAAATAATCCCATATCAGAAAAAGAAATTGAACAAGCCATCAAAGAACTCCCTAAGGAAAAGAAATCACTGGTCCTGATGGATTCAAAAATGAATTCTATCAAACATTCAAAGAACAACTATTCCCAATACTATACAAATTACTCAATATAATAAACAAAGAAGGAGTCTTTTATGACACAAATATGGTACTGATTCCAAAGCCAGGGAGATCAAAAACAGAGAAAGAAAACTGCAGACCAATTTCCCTAATGAACATAGGTACAAAAATCTTAAATAGAATACTAGCAAAAAGACTCCAGCAAATGATCATGAGGGTTATCCAACATGATCATGTGGGATTTATACCAGGAAAGCAAGAATGGTTCAAAATTAGGAAAATCATCCACATAATTGACCATATCAGCAAATTAACAAAAAAAATCACATGATTATCTGAATAGATGCTGAAAAAGCCTTTGATAAAATACAACACCTATTCCTACTGAACACACTAGAAAGTACAGGAATAAAAGGACTTTTCCTAAAAATAATTAACAGTATTTATCTTAATTTATCTTAAAACCATCAACAAGCATCATATGCAATGGGGATAAATTAGAAGCCTTCCCAATAAGATTGGGCGTGAAACAACAACACCCATTATCAGCTCTATTATTTAACATTGTACTAGAAACACTAGCAGTAGCAATTAGGGAAGAAAAAGAAACTGAAGGTATTAAAATAGGCAATGAGAAGACTAAGCTATCACTTTTTGCATATGATATGATGGTCTATTTAAAAAATCCTAGAGAATCAACTAAAAAGCTAGTAGAAATAATCTACAACTTTAGCAAAGTTGCAGGATACAAAATAAATGCCCATAAATCATCAGCATTTCTATATATTTCCAACACATCACAGGAATAAGAGGTAGAAAGAGAAACAGCATTTAAAATCATCCTAGATAATAAAAAATATTTAGGAATCTATCTACCAAAACAAAAACAGGGATTATATGAATACAACTACAAAATACTTTCCAAACAATTAAAACTAGATCTAAACAATTGGAAGAACATTGATTGCTCATGGGTAGGATGAGCAAACATAATAAAAATGACCATTCTACCCAAATTAATTCCCTTATTTAGTGCTGGACCTATCAAACTACCAAATCCTTTTTTCCTGAATTAGAAAAACTATAACAAAGTTCATTTGGAAGAATGAAAGATCAAGAATATCAAGGGAAATAATGAAAAAAACATGAAGGAAGGTGGCCTAGCAGTACCAGATATTAAACTATACCATAAAGCAGTGGTCATCAAAACAATATGGTACTGGCTAAGAGACAGAATGGAGGATCAGTGGAATAGACTTGGGGTAAGAGATGTTAGCAAAACAGTGTATGATAAACCCAAAGAGCCCAAGTTTTGGGACAAAATGAAACTATTTGACAAAAATTGCTGGGAAAATTGGAAAACAATATGAGAGAGATTAGGTTTAGATCAACATCTCACACTCTACACCAAGATAAATTCAAAATGGGTGAATGACTTGAATATAAAGAAGGAAATTATATGTAAATTAAGTGAACACAGAATAATCAGATCTCTTGGAAAGGAGAGATTTTAAAACCAAGCAAGAGTTAGAAAAAAATTACAAAATGTAAAAGAAATTATTTTCATTATATCAAACTAAAAATTTTTTGTACAAACAAAAACAATGTAGCCAAAATCAGAAGGGAAACAACAAATTGGGGAAAAATCTTTTTAACAAAAAATTCTGACAGAGGTCTAATTACTCAAATATACAAGGAACTAAATCAGTTATATAAAAAAATCAAGCCATTCCACAATTGATAAATGGGCAAAGGACATGAATAAGCAATTTTCAGATAAAGAAATCAAAAGTACCAATAAGCATATGAGAAAATGTTCTAAATTTCTAATAATTAGAGAAATGCAAATCAAAACAACTCTGAGATATCACCTCACACCTAGCAGATTGGCTAAAATGATAGCTGGTGAGAATAATAAATGTTGGAGGGGATGTGGCAAAATTGGGACATTAATGCATTGCTGGTGGAGTTGTGATCCAACCATTCTGGATGGCAATTTGGAATTATGCCTCAAAAGTGGTAAAAGAATGCCTTTCCTTTGATCCAGCCATACTATTGCTGATTTTGTACCCCCAAAAGATCATAAATATAAGGACTTGTACAAAAATATTTATAGCCACACTTTTTTTCATAGTAAAAAACTGGAACAGGAGGGGATGCCCTTCAATTGGGGAATGGCTGAACAAATTGTGGTATATGCTGGTAATGGAATACTACTGTGCTCAAAGGAATAATAAACTGGAGGAATCCTTTGTGACCCGGAAAGACCTCCAGGAATTGGTGAAGAGTGAAAGAAGGGGCAGCTGGGTGGCTTAGTGGATTGAGGGTCAGGCCTAGAGACAGAAGGTCCTAGGTTCAAATCCGGCCACAGCACGTCCCTGCTGTTTGACCCTGGGCAAGTCACTTGACTCCCATTGCCCACCCTTACCACTCTTCCACCTAGGAGCAAATACACAGAAGCTAAGTGTTTAAAGAAAAAAAGAAGAGTGAAAGGAGCAAAGCCAAAAGAATATTGTACACGGAGACTGATACACTGTGGTAAAAATCAAATGTGATGGACTTCTGCACTAGCAGCAATCCAGTGACCCAGGACAATTCAGAGGTACTTATAGAAAAGTCCCTCAGACTACAGGAGTGGAAACACAGAAGAAAAACAACTGCTTGAACACATGGGTTGATGCAGACATGATTGGGGATGTAGACTCAAAATGACCACACCAATGTAACTATCAATAACATAGAAATAGGTCTTGATCAATGACACATGAAGAAACCAGTGGAAATGCATGTTGTCTATGGGGGGCAGAGTTTGGGGGTGTGTGAAATGGAAAATAAGAACATGAATCATGTAACCATGGAAAATTTTTCTAAAAATTAAAAAAATTAAAAAAAATAAAATTAACAAAGTTATTCATTTATTTAATTTGTGTGTTTTTGGAATTCAAGTAGGTACCATTTAAAAGTATCTTACAAACTTCCTGTGGACACATGGGGACTTTGTGACTACATTCCTCATGATCCAATGAGTTTCCCCACCCTGCTGCCTCTTTCACTACCTCCCTGCCTGGACTGCTGAGATCTTTGGAGACTGTTGGAGCCTCTGCTGCTCAAGATTGTTAAGTATCACCCCTACTCTCTTGGTAATGGCTTTAACCTGGAAATCCATTCTAGCCCTCCACATGTTTTCTCTAAAGCCTGATCTAGGCACACACCCCCCAACTCCCACCCACAATCTTTACACGTGGGATTTTCTAAAAACTGACCTAAGCTTTTCTCTAGCCCCCTACTCCATACCTCCACTTGGAACTAGCGATTACTCTTCATCGGGTGCATGGTCTATTCAAACTTTCTTGTGATTATTAAACTGAAACTCAGGGGAAAAATTTTCCCCATACCTGCTAGGAACTTTGAACTAAGAGCAGAGAGTGATTATAAGGACCCTGAATTTGAACTTTGAATTGGACCAGAGGTGGATTTTAAAACCTCACAACTGAATAGGTTTTAAAAAGATTCTGTATCTTACTGTATTTTACTGATTAGTTTTATGAATTAATCTTGCTTATCTTGTTGATTTTCCTGTTGCACTGAATCATTTTAAGCTAATGAAGTTTCTGCTTATGATTTTATTATATTTCCTAATTTATTTAAGGTTTTACTGTATCAAAACAATGCTGTTATATGTACCATCTATGAACATCTTATAGGAGCACATGTCTTTTAAGTTTTATTCTATATTGGTAATTGTATAAAACCTTGGAGCTTTTGATTTCTTGAGATTTAAATTGTAATTTTATGAGAGGTCTTTTAAATTTTACTTTATATCCTAAAGGATTGTTGTCTCAAAGGATAAGCTTTTATGTATTTTTTTTATAAAATAATTGTTGCCTTAAATGGGTAGAAGCATGAAAATTTCCTACCTGGGATTTTTTTTAACAAGAAGCTGAGAGACCTCCCGTATACTTCTATCAGAAGGATCTAGAATTCCTGAGGATAATTTAGACCAGAAGGTTTTTTTTTTTAATATCAAATTTTGATATGGAGACAGTAACAGAGTTTATTGAGAAACTCTTAGCCAAGATTTAAAATTTGTAACAAGTATATAATTTTTAAACATTATTGTTTATTGTTTTAAAATGTGTTATTAGAAAATATGGTACTCTATTTGAATGTGCATTGTG
>NW_025389697.1:0-9825 GCF_016433145.1 Gracilinanus agilis | reverse complement strand
ATATATTTAGATAAATGTGTGTGGGGGTAATATTAGAAGGAAGGCACAATAATCAAAAAAGAACTAAGAAAGTCTTCTTTCATAAACTGGAATTTTAGCTTACGTTTTTCAGAGAAGCGAGGAGGCAAAGAGGGTAACATATAATATTCTATATTTAGAAAACAGCCAGTGAAAAAAGGGAGATACATTTTGTTTTTACAAAAAATTCTCTCTAATTTATATTTACATATATTAAACATTTATATTTATATCATCATCTACAAATTATTGAATCAAGTTAATTATGGGTTTGTCGCTACCTATATTACTATTTATAACATTGTGACATAGAAGATATTAGATAGTAGAGTCATAGAACTTGAATGTGATCATCAGTCTTCTGTTATTTATTACAAATGTATTTTTAGTAGAGTCAAGTAACCTTTCCAGGCTTCTATAAAAACTGAAGATTAGTTTGGATGTGTGATATCCAATTCATGATGTCTATAATAATGTCTGTAAATCAATATGTACACAAGACTTCATTATTTTCACCTTTACTTAGCTCCAACAGAATGTAACACATGAAGATAAGATGAACAATAAAACATGTTTTCTCAAAAGTGATTGTCTCATATTTATGTATATAAATAGCATGATTTATTAAATATAAGAATAATGCTTGGAGTATCTTTTGCCATATTTTCTTTAAAAAGGGATGATAATAATACAACACTACTATGTAACTGGTGTTATAGATAACTTCAGGAAAAAGATGGAGAACTGCTTGAGTGACGGATCGTCAGTTATAGAACTTGGAATTTACCCAGATGGCATGAGCCAAGGGCAAAAGACATTTGGGACCACCTCTATAAAAGCCTAGGGGCTCAGCCATTCTTGGTCTCCATCTTGAGAAGCAAATTTCTGGGAGCAGTGGAAGGTGATGGGTGGGTAGGCCAATAGACGTGCAGATACAGCATCCATACCTATTGCCATTAGAAGTTCATTCATTTATTGCTAATAGAGCTGAGAGATAACAACAGCACAGCTGCCAAAAAGAACATCACTACCCCTTCTTTCCCTTTGGTCTAGACCACTGCCGGGTCTGATCAGGGTCCACAAGGGGGAGAAGATTCTCCACCCAAATAACAACCTGATGCTCATTAATTTAGATTACCTTTAGCTCTCATTAGATATAGTATAGCTATTCCCAAAACTTCTTTCCTTATCCTGATTCCTAAGCCCTTTGAGCCAAAGCATTAAACCCTCTTTAAAACTTGATACAAGTGAAGGCTGGCATTCATTCCAAGGAGCAAGCGAATAGCCACAGCAAAAGGGGAAAGGGATTACCAGCATCCCAGTCAGTTAGCGTTATCAATCCAATACCAACAATTAGCCCATTTACCAATCCTTATCATTTAACCTAACCCCAAGCCAATGAACCAGAGGGGCTGTTGAACAATGTACATAGCTTCTCCCTCTATAACGCTGGCTTGGACACTGTTAATGGGGTCAAGGTGCTTAGCTGAGTTGGTATTCCATATGCCCTGGTGGTCACTAGCACACCTTGGTGGCTACGCAGGTATTACGATCTCACTCAGCCTAGATCCATCTACCACCTGAGGATCTTGGGCCAGCTCATAGAAGCACCTTCCTGTCTATCTTTTTTGTCAAGTAGGTAGATACCCACCCCACTTTTAAATAACACTCGTGACAAGCAAAGATAGTAGAGGTCATTGTTAAGATGCCAAACTAGAATACACATAATTAAGAAAGTAGGCAGTCTCAACAATCTCATCAATAGGCAGCCTTTAAGGTCATTTCCATCTTTCCAGATTTAAATCTTATGAATCATAGAGATGTATAATATGGTTGATAATCCAATATACTGCTAAGAACATAGACTTTCTAAACCTAAAGAGCAATAATTTAATTAATTCATCATTATGGAATCATAATTTTTATAGTTGGAGAAGAAACAAATACTATCTACCTAGCCTAAGAGACAAGAGGAAGGATATTAATTGAGACCATCTAAATCAAAATGAAGTATAATTTTGTTTCTATCATATTTACTTACAGTCTTGTGGGGTGATTCCATACTAGGAATAAGAAAAATAAGCATGACTAACACACTAACATGCTACATATCATGTATGTATCCTTTCAAGCAGAATTTTGGATAGAGGTTTGGATATTACTGTCAAAATAGATATTTCCCTATCTATTTTGTTAGACTGGCAAGCTAAGACTTTTTAAAAATATTTTCAAATGCAATAAAACTATTTTAAAGAAAAAATAATCCTTTGCTCTTGTTATACAAGACCAGGCAGTCAGGCCAATTTGCTTTAGTTGTTGATCCCTGATATGGCAAAGGACTTACAAACACAATTAGAAATTATTCTTCGGCCCCTATCTTGCCATATGTTCAGCTTTCCCTTCATATAATGAATATTTTTGAGCATTGTAAGAAAGAGTTGGAGTCAGCAGTTATGTAGGCTGCTAGTACTTGAGAAGTAATTCTGCTGGTTGCCACCACAACCCTGCTTAAGAGAAATTGTCCCAATGCTCTAATAGAAATTTAGTAAGAGCTTAACTATATGTATTTGGATTTGAAAAAAATACCA
Organism: Gracilinanus agilis; assembly: GCF_016433145.1. Lineage (NCBI taxonomy): Eukaryota > Metazoa > Chordata > Mammalia > Didelphimorphia > Didelphidae > Gracilinanus > Gracilinanus agilis. The sequence goes on along the minus strand of NW_025389697.1, from coordinate 7,219 downwards.
TTTCAAAACTTAGGATACAAATGCATAAAATCATGGGAAAATATTAGAGTGGCAACCTCAATATTTGAATTTAAATATTATTACATAAAGATTAATTGAGGGAAATAAGAATGTTTGTATTGGAGAGATAAAGAATTAGGAGGAATTAAAATTTTTAGATTAGATTTTTTTCCTCCCATTTAGAGACAGCAAGCAGTATTAATTATATAGTGGCACACTTAGTTTTGATATTAAGAATATATAATTAATGATTATCACATTACAAAATTTTATTTAGGTGTCTCATTCAATAGTAGGTTCCCTTTAATAGGAGGTTTTCAAAAAGATTCCTTTGAATCTTATGTGGAATCTTTTAAGGAATGGGTTGGACTAATTAGCCTCTGAAGTTCTTTGTAATTATCATATTCTAAGATTCTCTGTTTCTGCCAATTTCTAGTTGCATGACTTTGATCAAGTCATGTCACATGTTCAATTTTGTCATTTCTTAAATAGGGGTGATAATATTTGTGGTAGTTACGTAGTAGATGGTAAAGCAGATAGAGTACCAATCCTAGAATCATGAAGACCAATTTTTCTGAATTCAAATCAGGCTGCAGACAGTCTCCAGATATGTGGTAGTAGGTAAATCATTTTAGCCTGTTTTCCTTATCTTTAAAATGAGCAAGAGAAAACAATAATAAACTACTCTAATACCTTTGCTAAGGAAACCACAAAGGAAGTCATGAAGAGTTGAATATGATTAAAATCAACTGAGCAATAAAAATATAGTGGTTGTGGGGGGAAATTATTGACAGACATTGAGCTGATATAGAAATATTGATGAGGATGATGACTATGATGATAATGATGATGTAATCAGCAGAAAAGGTATAATAAGCACTTAGCAAAATAATTTCCAAAACTTTGGAAATTTTCTCAGATATAAAGGGACAAAAATTTTATTAGATGCTTAATTGTTAATGAAAATAACTTTGAGCTAAGGTCCAATGAATGAAAATTTTTCTTTCTTACTCTACATACATATACTCAAAGACACACACAGACACACACAATATGCTTAAATATTTTAAGGAACTGAGCTTTAATCAGGGTGTCAAATTCCTTCACATACATAAACATCCCATGGCCACAGTTCCTCAACTGTCCATGCCTCAGAAGAAGATTTTTCATGACAAGTTATGACTTAAAATGTCCATTCCATCTCTCTCTTATTTTTCTAATATTGAGCTTATCTAGTCATAGCTAGAATGGTGATTGACATTCTATTCTTTTATTTCAGGCTTCTTTTCCATTGTAGAAGCTTCTAGTTTCTGCTTCTTGGACAGAGTTGTCGAGAATCTAAAACCATTTGACTCAAGAATGCATACAACAGTTCAGCATTGGAGAGGACATTTAGTGGAGAACCAGGAAGTCACATTAGTACTAGAAAGGGGCAATGTTGGATCCATCTTTATACTTCACAGTGTGATACATTTAAATAAACTCACCATGTTGTCCAGAAAAAATGCATTTGAATTCCATTAGAAAACAGAGGCTATGTTATTTTAAGAGGGAAAAACATGCTGCCTAGCAAGAAATCCATTTTCACTTCAACAAAATTCAGATTCAGTGCTAATTGATCATATGCTTAAGAAGCCAGTTACAAAGAAAACAAAGAGAAATGCCAAATGCATTCTGAAGACCATAGTGAGATATTATAAGTCCTTAAAACAGTCTGCTTTGAGTTGCATATTCGATCTATGACCATCTGAGACAAGGGGAAGAGGTTAAGTGTTTCAGTTTTGAAGAGGTGACCATCAGAAAGGTGCTTGACTACTGTTTCCTAAGATAGTTTAAAATAAATATCAGGAAGACATTGGGTAGGGATAAAAGCAAAGGCCAAATATGTCCATAAAAAATATCAATTGATATGTTCTACAGAGTGAGGAAAATCTTCTTCTTAGGTAGTGGACAACAGCCCCTCTTGATTCTATATTCTGGGCACTCAAACACAGAGGAATTCCCAAAGAAAACATCTAAATAATGTGTGTGTGTTTTATATAATAGAAAGAACTATTAAAATGAGGAAACGTAGGCTGAAGTATTACTTCTGACCCTAAACAACCCATGCAAGTTACTGAATATCTGTAATAGAGAGGTGAAGATACTTACACTAATTAACTTAAAAATTTAATCTACAGAGGTCCTGTAATACAATAAATGTCTAATGAATCTTTCTGAGTCATTCTAGGTTTAGTAAATGCTTTCTTTTTTTCTTTTTTTTAAACATTTATTAATATTTATTTTTTAGAAAAATTAACATGGTTACATAATTCATGCTCTTACTTTCCCCTTCACTACCTGAGCTCCCATCCCCCATGGCTGATGCGTATTTCACTGGTTTTAACATGTGTCATTGATCAAGATCTATTACCAAATTGTTGATAGTTGCATTGGTGTGGTAGTTTTGAGTCTACATCACCAATCACGTCCGCATCAACCCATGTGTTCAAAGCAGTTGTTTTTCTTCTGTTTCCACCCCTGTAGTTCTTCTTCTGAATGTGGGTAGCATTCTTTACCATAAGTCCCTAAGAATTGTCCTGGGTCATTGCATTGCTGCTAGTACAGAAGTCCATTACATTCTATTTTACTACAGTGTATTGGTCTCTGTGTACAAAGTTCTGCTGGCTCTGCTCCTTTCTTTCTGCATCAATTCCTGAAGGACTTTCCAATTCACATGGAATTCCTCCAGTTTATTATTCCTTTGAGCACAATAGTATTCCATCACCAGAATATACCACAATTTGTTCAGCCACTCCCCAATTGAAGGACATACCCTCATTTTACAGGTTTTTGCCACCACAAAAAGCTGAGCTATAAATATTTTTGTACAGGTCTGTTTATCTAGGATCTCTTTGGGGTACAAACTCAAAAATGGTATGGCTGGATCAAAGGGCAGGCATTCTTTTATAACCCTTTGAGCATGATTCCAAATTGCCAGCTAGAATGGTTAAATCAGTTCACAACTTCAACAGCAATGCATTAATGTCCCAGTTTTGCCACATCCCCTCCAGCATTCATTACTCTCCCCTGCTTTTATTTTAGCCAATCTGCTAGGTGTGAGGTGATAACTCAGAGTTGTTTTGATTTGCATTTCTCTCATTATTAGAGATTTAGAACACTTTCTTGTGTGCTTATTGATACTTTTGATTTCTTTACCTGAAAACTGCCTATTCCTGTCTCTTGCCCATTTATCAATTGGGGAATGGCTTGATTTTTTTTATACAATTGGTTTAACTCCTTGTATATTTGAGTAATTAGACCCCTGTCAGAGTTTTTTGTTATAAAGATTTTTTCCCAATTTGTTGTTTCCCTTCTGATTTTGGCTACATAATTTTTGTTTCTACAAAAGCTTTTTAGTTTGATATAATCAAAATCTTTTATTTTACATTTTGTAATTTTCTCTAACTCTTGCTTGGTTTTAAAATCTCTCCTTTCCCAGAGATCTGACAAGTAAACTATTCTATGTTCACTTTCCTTATTTATAGTTTCCCTCTTTATATTCAAGTCATTCACCCATTGTGAATTTATCTTGGTGTAGGGTTGATCTAAACCTAATCTCTCCCATATTGTTTTCCAAATTTCCCAGCAGTTTTTGTCAAATAGTGGATTTTTGTCCCAAAAGGTGGTCTCTTTCAGTTTATCATACACTATCTTGCTGATGTCAATTACCCCAAATCTATTCTACTGATCCTCCTTTCTGTCTCTTAGCCAGTACCATACCGTTTTGATGACTGCTGCTTTATAGTATAGTTTAATATATTGTACTGTTTGGCCCCCTTCCTTCACATTTTTTTTCATTATTTCCCTTGATATTCTTGATCTTTTGTTATTTCAAATGAACTTTGTTGTAGTTTTTCCTAATTCAGTAAAAATGTTTCTGGTAGTTTGATAGGTATGGTGTTAAATAGGTAAATTAATTTGGGTAGAATTGTCATTTTTATTATGTTAGCTTGTCCTACCCATGAGAAACCAATATTTTCCCAATTGTTTAGATCTACTTTTAATTGTTTGGAAAGTGTTTTGTAGTGGTTTCCTATAATTCCTGTTTTTGTTTTGGTAGATAGATTCCTAAGTACTTTATAATGTCTAGGGTGATTTTAAATGGTGTTTCTCTTTCTACCTCTTGCTGCTCTAATGTGTTGGAAATGTATAGAAATGCTTATGATTCATATGCATTTATTTTGCATCCTGCAACTTTGCTAAAGTTGTTGATTATTTCTACAAGCTTCTTACTTGATTCTCTAGGATTTTTTAATTAGACCATCATATCATCTGCAAAGAGTGATAGCTTAGTCTCCTCCTTGCCTATTTTGATACCTTCAATTTCTTTTTCTTCTCTAATTGCTACTGCTAGTGTTTCAAGTACAATGTTAAATAATAGAGGAGATAATGGGCATCCTTGTTTCACTCCTGATCTTATTGGAAAGGCTTCTAATTTATCCCCATTGCATATGATGCTTGTTGATAGTTTTATGTATATAATGTTTATTATTTTTAGGAAAGTTCCTTCTATTCCTATCCTTTCCAGAGTTTTCAATAGGAATGGGTGCTATATTTTGTCAAAGGCTTTTTCAGCGTCTATTGAGATAATCATGTGATTTTTGTTGGTTTGCTTGTTGATATGGTCAATAATGTGGATGGTTTTCCTAATGTTGACCATCCTTGAATTCCTGGTATAAATCCCACCTGATCATGGTGGATAATCCTCTTGATCACTTGCTGGAGTCTCTTTGCTAATATTCTATTTAAAATTTTTGCATCTATGTTCATAAGGGAGATTAGTCTGTAGTTTTCTTTCTCTTTTTTTGATCTACCTGCCTTTGGAATCAGTGCCATATTTGTGTCATCAAAGGAATTTGGTAGGACTCCTTCTTTACTTATTATATCAAATAATTTGTATAGTATTGGAATTAGTTGCTATTTGAATGTCTGATAGAATTCACTTGTGAATCCATTGGGCTCTGGCAATTTTTTTTACATGAAGTTCTTTGATGGCTTGTTCAATTTCTTTTTCTGATATGGGATTATTTAGGTATTCTAGTTCTTCTGCTGTTAAACTAGGCAATTTATATTTTGTAGATATTCATCCATATCTCCTAAATTGTTATATTTGTTGCCACATAATTGGGCGAAATAGTTTTTAATGATTGCCTTAATTTCCCCTTCATTATAGGTGAGGTCTCCCTTTTCATCTTTGATGCTGTCAATTTGGTTTTCTTCTTTCCTTTTTTTATTAGATTGACCAGTACTTTGTATATTTTGTCTGTTTTTTTTTCAGAAACCAGCTTCTAGTCTTATTTATTAATTCAATAGTTCTTTTACAATTGATTTTATTAATTTCTCCCTTGATTTTTAGTACTTCTAATTTCGTTTTCATTTGTGGATTTTAATTTGCTTCCTTTCTAATTTTTTAAGTTGCATGCCCAATTCACTAATCTCTGCCCTCCCTAATTTGTTTATATATGCACTCAACGATATAAATTTCTCCCTGAGTACTGCCTTGGCTGCATCCCACAAAGTTCGGTAGGATTTCTCTTCATAGTGATTCTAATCAATGAAATTGTTGATTGTTTCTGTGATTTCTTCTTCGACAAGCTAGTTTTGGAAAATCATATTATTTAATTTCCAATTAGTTTTTGATTTGCCTGTCCAGGTGTCCTTACTAATTATTATTTTTATTGCATTATGATCTGAGAAGGTTACATTTATTATTTCTGCTCGTTTGCATTTGTTAGCAATGTTTCTATGCCATATTACATGGTAAGTCTTTGTGAATGTACAATGTGCAGCTGAAAAGAAGGTGTATTATTTTTTGTTATTTATTTTTCTCCACATTTCTATTAAATCTAATTTTTTCTAGGATTTCATTCATCTCTCATACCTCTTTCTTATTTATTTTTTTGTTTTCATTTATCTAGGTCTGAAAGAGGAATATTTAGAACTCCCACTAGTATGGTTTTACTATCTATTTCCTTCTGGAGATCTGCCAGTTTCTCCTTTTCGAATCTAGTTGCTATGCCATTTGGTGCATACATAGAGAGCACTGTTATTTCCTCATTGTCTATACTGTCTTTAATCAGGATATAATGATCTTCCCTATCTTTTTTAATCATATCTATTTTTACTTTGGCTTTGTCAGAAATCATAATTGCCACTCCTGCCTTCTTTTTCTCATTTGAAGCCCAAAGGATGTTGCTCAAACCCCTTACCTTAATCCTGTGTAGGTCTACCCACCTCATATGTGTTCCTTGTACACAACATATGGTAGGATTTTTGTTTTTTAATTGACTCTGCTATTTGCTTCCTTTTTATGGGCAAGTTCATCCCATTCACATTCAGAGTTACAATTATCAGTTGTGTATTCGCCAACATTTTGGTATCCCCTCCTAGTTCTACCCCTTCTTCTTATGCCATTTCCTTTTAAACCAGTGGTTTGCTTTATGCCAGTAATCCTTGTCCCCTCTATTGATTTACTTGCCTTTCTACCCCCTCCCTTATTATTCCCCTCTTTTTATTTTTGGGCCTAATGAATTCCCTCCCTCTTCTTCTCCCCTCCCTTTTTTACCTCCCCACCCCCCCCTGCTCCCCTTGGCTTATCCCTTCTGACTTTCTCAGTAGGGCTAGAGTTTTATATCCCAATGGATAAAGCTACTCTTTCCTTTCAGGGTTAATTACACTGGGGTTAAGGTTTAAATATTAACTCTTAATACTCTCTTCGTCTCCTTATTAGAATAATATTCATCCCTTCCCCTCCCTATGCCTTCTTTGTGTGTAATAGAATATCCTATTTTTCTTATTCTTTCAAGTTTCTCTTGGTGTCCTCTACTATTCACCTCCCTCTTTCCCATCCCCATATCATCTTAGACCATTTAGTATTCCAACTTCTCCCTATGAATAATTCTTCTAATTACTATAATAATGAACACTATAATAGTGACTAGAGTTCCTTACAGAGAATTATACATAACATTTCTGCACATAGGATTACCAATAATTTGATCATATTGAAACCCTTAAAGAGGCAAATTTAAAAAATATGATTTTTCTTTTTTCCCCTCTGTTTCTCATGTTTCTCTTGATTTTTCTGTTTGGATATAGAACTTTCCATTTAGTCCTGGTCTTTTCTGTGCAAATACTTGGAAATCTTCTATCTTGTTGAATGCCCAAGCTTTCCCCT
>NW_025389696.1:0-2183 GCF_016433145.1 Gracilinanus agilis | reverse complement strand
CCCACCCCCCATGTCTTCTTAGACCATTTAGTATCCTGTCCTCTCCCTATGAATTATTCTTCTGGTTGCTATAATAGTGAATATTATAATAGTGTATAGAGTTCACTACAGAGAATTATACATAGCATTTCTCCACCTAGTAATACAGATAATTAGATCTTATTTATGCCCTTAAAGAGTCAAGCTTAAAAGATTGTGAGTTTTCTTTCTTTTCCTTCTGTTTCTTATTTACCTTTTCATCTTTCTCTTGATATTTGTGGTTGAGTGTCAAACTTTCCATTTAGTCCTGGTCTCTTTTGTGCAAAAACTTGGAAATCTTCAATTTTGTTGAATGCCCATACTTTCCCCTGAAAGTATATGGTTAGTTTCGATGGGTAGTTGATTCGTGGCTGAAGGCCCAGCTCTCTTGCCTTTCTGAATATTGTATTCCAAGCCTTGTGGTCTTTTAGCATTGAGGCTACCAGATCCTGTGTGATCCTTATTGGTGCTCCTTGATATTTGAATTGTCTCTTTCTGGCTTCTTGTAAGATTTTTTCTTTAACTTGAAAGCTCTTCAATTTCGCTATTATATTTCTGGGTGTTGGCTTTTCTGGGTCCAGTGTAGAGGGTGATCTATGGATCCTTTCAATATCTATATTGCCCTCTTGTTGTAGAACTTCAGGGCAATTTTGCTGAATAATTTCTTTAAGTGTGGAGTCCAAGTTTCTATTAATTTCTGCCTTTTCTGGAAGACCAATGATTCTCAAGTTGTCTCTTCTAGACCGGTTTTCTTGGTCTGTCACTTTCTCATTAAGATATTTCATGTTTCCTTCTATTTTATCAGTCTTTTGACTTTGTTTTATTTGTTCTTGTTGTCTTGAGAGATCATTGGTTTCTAAATGTTCAATTCTAGCCTTTAAGGACTGGTTTTCAGCTATAATGTTTTGGTTTTCGGCTTTAATTTTTTGGTTTTCCTTTTCAATCTGGTCATTTTTGGTCTTCAGTTGACTTGTCTCACTTTCCAATTGCGAAATTCTGCCTTTTAAACTGTTATTTTCTTGCCAGATTTCTTCCATCTTCCTCAGCTTTTCATTTTTGAACTCTTCAATAGCTTGTGACCAGCTTTCATTTTTGGGGGGAGGTTTGGATTTCTGTTTTCCCTCCTCTGTTGTCTGGATTTTCTCTGTGTAGAAGTTGTCCAGTGTTCCAGAGTTTCTCTTGATAGTCTTTTTCTTCTGGATTTCCTTATTGCTTGCCATTGTTAGCCCTGCCCCTTTTCAGCTTTGTCTTCGCACTCAGGGTCTGCCTGCGCCTTGCAAGCTCCCAGGGGCTCTGGTCTCCTTGACCTCGGGGTCAGGTCTGCCCCTCTGCCTGAGGCTCCTTTAGCAGTCTTTGGGGCTGCTTCCACAGCCAGGCTCCGGTCTGCACTGGGTCCTCACTGGAGGTCCTAGCCTGGGTTGAAGATCGTTATTCAAGCCTAGGGCACTGCCTTTGCCTGTGCAGAGGCTCTTAGGGCACTGCCTTCACCCACTGCAGAAGCTAGGGAAAGTCCTTGGGCTGGAGATCTTTATTCGCACCTGAGGCAATGACTTCAGGGCTTGGGAAAGATAGTGTTTTAGAGGCCTTTGTCCTGATCAGAGGTGGTGCTTTCACCCACGTGGACTCTCCAGGAAAGTCCCTACACAGCCCCAGCCACTTGAGATCCCTCCTCTGGCAGCATACAGGTACAAGCCCTGGGGCTGCCAGTGATTATCTGGTTGCCCCAGTCCTGTTTTCACTCTTGCGTGTTGGTTGTGCGAGGTGTGTGGTGTGTGGTGTGGGGGAAGGGCTTCTTCCTCTCGAGTTTTAGTGAGAGCTGTTTCACCCCTTTATAGTGTGGAAATGCCCCGATTCTGCGTACCTTCAATGCTGGTCCCTGTTGTGGGGTTCCTTTGTTCTTCTGGACTCGTTTTTATTTCCCCTTGAGGAGTCTTGTATGCATCGGTTAGGAGAGATTGAGCAGCTGCTCCTTTCTCTGCCGCCATCTTAACCCCAAATCTATTTTTTCTTAATGATTTTCTTGTAGAAATTCTGTAGTTCTATTATTCTAATGAGTTTTGTGTTATTTTAGGATGGCAGGAATATTTCAAGGTGGGGACATGAAGATATCAGTGTTTTAAAAATGGTATGATTTGGAGTAAGGTTTGACTTCTTTCACTTTCTTT
>NW_025389695.1:0-3033 GCF_016433145.1 Gracilinanus agilis | reverse complement strand
ATTTTTCTTTCTATACCAGCTTCAAAATGAAGCAGTGAAAACCTTAAGTACTCCATTATAGATCTGTAACTTGCATTCTGCTCTGGAGATGGCAGACCTCTGAGATGAGATTTCTATTGGTTCTGACAGAAGGGTTACGCTTTTTCTGTTAAGTGTATTTTAGTTCCCTTGGTCAGATTTCATCAGAGTAAAATAGTAGAGATCCATCAATCAGTAAACATTTGTTCAACGTGTGCTATGTGCCAGGGACTGTATTAAAAAAAATGTATCTAAGGTTACAAAGACAGGCAAAAAAAGGCCCTGCTCTCAAAAAGACTTTAAGCAAGCAAGACCAAAAGCCAATAGAACATCAGAGACCTTGCAAACTTGAAATGGAGGACATGAGGACATAAATTGAGCTCTACAACATTAAAAGGGTGAGTAGTCCTTTCTTGAGTGTGCCCAACTAGACTTGTTCCCAATGCTTTTCCTTTGGCTATAACCACTATTTCTACCCGAAACTACATGATATTGTGTGAATTCATGCCTCCAGGTTTACGTATGAGGTTGGTTATACAGCAAATACTTTGCTTATTTTAGCATTTCACAATGTCGCTGCTTTGAGCTAATTGTGTCCTCTGGCTGACTATTAACAGGACCATATCATTGGGAGCTCATAACTTCCTATTTTATAACTACAGCCCCAGAAACACTTAGCAGAGGACAGCTGTGAAGTAAAGTTCCTTTGGCAAGAGAAAATAAGCTAGAATCCTGATGGGGAGATGGCAGGGTCCAGAGCTAAGATTCCTACTAGACATGGGATAATGATTAGGGTTATTTCTTAAGGTGCATTGCAATACCTCATGCCAATATGTCATCATATTTTAAAGCTAAAAGTAGAGGTGATAACAGGAAAATAATGAAACCTTCTCATTGAAGAAGCAGCTAGAGCCACAGTGAAGTATTCTGTCAAAACAGAGAAACCAAGGTAAGTAGAAGTAGTGTGAAAACACATGGCCCTGCTACAGTAAAGAATAGAAAACTCATCTTGTCCTTCCTTATATGGACCTTGGCCTTCTTCATTCTCTATGTGTATACCTTTCTAGTGATAAACTCTATAGGTGTCACACTTTTCCCATGATGCCATGTCAAATTGTGGAAGAATTTATTTAGGGTTTATGGGGAGATATGGTGATTCTGTTTTTCTCAATATGCCATTTAAATAATTGTCTTTGATTCCAGCTAACTGTGTCCTTTGGCCAACTAAAGCAAAGGGAAACATGGACATTAAAGCTAATATTTTCTAGTTTTAAAGTGCTAGTAGTGGTAATTGGAATACTGGAAGCTAAAATGGCAGAATAAAGGACACTATGCTACCCTGCTCATTCTACACACACAAAGAAAAGAAATTTTCTCAAGACAAAGTTAACCTGGAGGTTTCATAGAGTTTCAAAGAGAGAGTGGCCCAGGCAGCACAGCATAGTTGAGAACTTGGAGCAGTCCAACATATTGCTACCCTGCTAGAGGCAACAAAATCTGCAGCAAAAATCTCCCTCAGCCAAAGCCATTCCACATAAGCAAAGAAGGCTAGAAACCTCAAAATTCTCTTGTGGTAGAGGGACACTGAGGCCTCAAGAGAACAATGGGGGAAACTGGAACTTCAGGACCCTAATACCTCCCACTTGTAGGAAAGCCTTAGAGTTATAAGGAGAACAGAAGGCATCCTGGAACTACAAGACACTATTCACTCATTCACATGTGGCAACAAAGCTGTGGGCTACATGGGGACACAAGAGAGGGAATTGGAACTAAAATAGCCTACTGACTCCCAAATATCAATGGAGGGCCTGAAGAAGTAAAGCCTAAAGCAAAGGAACTGCCTAGCCCAGGCCAATTGGCAAAGATAGAGAAGCAGCAGAGTGGGGACCAGATCAATCCATGAAACAATGAGGGAACAGGTAGCAAAGAGTGCTGAATATAGCTGGATGCAATAACTGCACATTTCTCCACAGGAAGGAAGCAGCACCACCTCTTTTACTGACACAATGTGAGGTACAAGGGCAGTCAGTACTCCAAGTACCAGAGAACAGTTCTCTGCAAGTTTAAAGCAGTATACCCTTTACCCCAGGAAGAGAGAACAACTTAAAAAGAAAAGGTAATGGAGGGAAAAACTGCAACTACTAAGATTAGCAAAAGACAAAAACAAAAAACAAAAAATCTGACCTTACTGTGCCACTACTAAAACAACTGCTTAAAATATTTGGGTACAGGGAGATCCTTTCCCCTTATCTCTGATTTCTTCGGAATACAGATCCAGTATTTGTATTGTTAGGTCAAAGGGTATGCATAGTTTTATGGACCTTTGACCCAGGTTCCATATTGCTCCCCAGAATAATTGTATCAACTTGTAGTTCCACCAATAATATATTGATGTTCAAATTTCGGGAAATTAAGCCATTGTCAGAGAGTTTTGTTATAAAAATATTCTCCCAGATAATCAAAGTAATTCATTTTATATTTTGGAATTTTCTCTATCTTTTGCTTGGTCTTAAATTTCTTCCTTTCCTGCATATCTGACAGGTATGCTATTCTATGTTCACCTAATTTATTCATGATTTCATTCTTTATATATGTCATTTATTCATTCTGAATTTATCCTGGTATAGGTTATAAGATGGTGATGTAAGCCTAATTTTCCCATACTTTTTTCCAATTTTCCTAGCAGTTTTTGTCAAATAGTGAGGTCATATCCCAAAATCTGGGATCTTTGGGTTTATCAAATACTAGCTTAATGAAGTTATTTATCCCTAGTCTATTGTATTGATCCACCCTTTGGTCTCTTAGCCAGTACCATATTGTTTTGATGACCACTGCTTTATAGTACAATTTAAGATCTGTTACTGCAAGGCCCCCATCCTTCACATTTTTTTTTCATTATTTCCCTTGATATTCTTGTTCTCTTATTCTTCCAGATAAGTTTTGTTATATTTTCTCTAATTCTATAAAAAAAGTTTTTTTGGTAGTTTGATAGGTATGGCACTGAATAAATAGATT
>NW_025389694.1:0-3527 GCF_016433145.1 Gracilinanus agilis | reverse complement strand
AAGATAGTATAATTTATGTAGAATAATAAATAATAAAATAAGACATTTAGTACAATTTATGTAGAATAAGAAATAAAATATTTAATGCCATTTATATATAATAATAGGTCAAATAAGATATTAATATATTACATATAATAAAGATATTTAGTATAATTTATATAGAATAATAAATAAAATATTTAATGCAATTCATATAGAATGATAAATAATATTTAGTATAGTTTATGTAGAATAACACATAACATATTCAACAAATTATATGTAATAGTAAATAAAATATTTAATAAAACATAAGAATAAATAACATGATATATTTGATACAATTTATCTACAATGATAAATAAAATAAAATATTAATATAATTTACATATAATAAACAACATATTTAATATGATTTATACAGGATAATAAAATAAAATATTTAATCTAACATTAATAAAATATTTAAAACTAATATAATACAGTAATGTTTAATACAATTTAATAAAAATAAAATATTTAATACAATTTAGTATAATGATAAATATAATAGCTTTAATAAATTTTATTAAATAAAATAATTAAAATGGAAAGCATTACAAAGCCTAGTGAAACGAATGACATTTTCTTTTCTTTACCCATGTTCACGGATTCTCTCCTCTACCAAATCTATCCATGGACTCCCTTAAGGGTCCTTGGACCCCATCTGAAGAACCCTGTTCCAGAAAAGGAGGGAGAGATCATTAGGGCCACATGGCCTCCCAGGAAGGAAGTCCCATTTTCTCTACAATATGATCTCCCAACAGATGTAAGTAAGTGAATCAGTTATGAAATAAAAGGAATAGGGAAGTGCCAAAGACACGATCAGTCAAAAGGCGAGTGTCACAAAAAGTTCTCAGACCCAGTCAGGTATTTCCTATATGAGTTGTCATGATTCTCCTGGAAGCAGAATCCCCAGACAGATCCTTGTTACCCCAAAATACCTCCTCCCCCTCCCATGAAAGAACAACTCTGTGTGCGTGTGTGTGTGTGTGTGTGTGTGTGTGTGTGTGTGTGTGTATGTGTCCTAACAACCATGCTTCATCTGTAAGAGGTGGGATTTTGGGTTCTAGAGATCAGAAAATTATAGAAAATGACGGGTCCCCAATGTGGGAAACCATCCCCACCTCCAAAAACAGCCAGGGGAAACCCAGCTTCCCTTGCTGAACTTTGCCTTTTTCAGAATTAAAGATGGTCACCCAATATCTTGAAAGTAATGATTATGAATAATTACATATTATTATATTTACTATAATTATTCTAGGCAATTCTTTAAGGCAATTTAATCCTTTTAAATTACTCTTAATTATGTTATGACAATAGCTCATGTTTTACAGTTTATCCAGCATTTTCCTTACAACAATTCTATGAGTTGAGATTATGCTAATATTATTACCCCCATTTTACAGAAAGAGAAAACTGAGGATTAGAAAAGTAAAACAATTTGCACCAAGTCATCTAGTCAGGGAGTAACAGACCTGGAATGTGAATTCAACTTCCTTGGATCTTATATTCAGAGCTCTTTTCATATTGTACCCTACTGAAATAATAATTTATACAGTATTTCAAGGTTGGACAGCTAGGTGGTACAGTGGACAGAGCACTGGGTCTAGAGTCAGAAGACTGGAGTTCAAATCCAGCCGCAGATATTTCCTAATTGTTCAACTTTGGATAAGCCAAACTTGTTTGTCTCAGTTTTCTCAACTATAAAATGGAGATGATAATAATAGGACCTACCTGGCAGGGCTGTTGTGAGGATCAAATGAAATGATATCTGTGAAGGGCTTAGTATAAGGCACTATCATTCTGGTGGTTCTTTTTTTTTCCTAGTTCTCCCCTCCATTTTGGTTCTGTCTATGACATTATTGAGGGTTTCATGGCTTGCTAACTTGTGTCTGGAGTAGAGCAAATCCCCCTTTTTAATTCCCTTCACATACAAACCCCTTCATTCCTCTACATACAAATGCAGTTAATCAGGCTGATTTCAGTATTTGGCAAACACGGTTAAATGACTTGCCCAGGGTCACACAGCTAGTAAGTGTCTGAGGCTGGATTTGAACTCAGGAAGGTAAGTCTTTCTGGCTCCAGGCTTGGGACTCTTTTCACTGAGCCTCCTGTAGGACCTACTGATTGGATGTAGGAGAATGAGAGAGAATGAGTTGTTGAAGTGGCATATAGGTTTCTGATCTGGGTGACTTAGTTTCTTCATTCATAAAATAGAGATGGCAACTCTTCGTATTTTGATAATAAACGAGATGATGTTTGTATTTGTTTTTTTGTTCCAACATTGCATTCATGCCCAACTCTTTGGGGCCCAATGTGGGGTTTTCTTGGAAGAGATCCTAGAGTGGTTTACCATTTCCTTCCTGATTCTAAGCCTCAAGCTCTAACCACTGTGCCAACAACTCCCTCTCAGAACTTGGTAGCACTTTGCAAAGGTGGGATGGTGGAGTGGGAAGAGCATTGGCTTTGGCAGCGTGGATGAGGTCATAGGATCCAGGAACATCCCCTAGACCTGGAAGGAACCTTAGAGATCATCTAGTTTGACTCTGTTACACTTATAGATAAGAATAATAGTTAATAATAATATCTAGCATTTGTATAGGGTTTTAAGATTTTGTAAAGCATTTTTTACTCATACCATTTCATCCAGTCCCATAAATGAGGAAGCCAAAGACTAGAGATGAGAAGAGACATGGCCAAGGTCACTCAGGTAGTTCATACTAGAGTAGGATTAGGGCAATGCCAAGCCAAATTAAATTAAGCCACATCATTTGTGGCTAGAGTGTTGGATTTGGAGTCAGAAAGATCTAAATCCAAGACTGGCCTCAGATACTGCAACCCTGAGCAAGTCACTTCACCCTGTTTGCCTCAGTTTCCTCATCTGTCAAATGAGCTGGAGAAGGAAATGGCCAACTGCTCCAGTATCTTGTCTAAGAAAAGCCCAAATGGGGTCATGAAGAGCCAAACACTACTAAAAATTGACTAAAAACAATAACTTCGGTAGGGGGACCACCATCTTTCAAGCACCCAGGTTCACAATGTAGAAGTCCTCTCCCTGAGTTCTCATAACCAATCAGTTTTCATGTCTTGTTGATTTTACATCCACAACTGCTCCTGCTTCTTTCTCTCTTTCTCTTTTCCCAGAGTGACCAATATAGCTCAGGCTACCTCTTAGGTTCTTGTTTGGCTCTCTTTGGTTTCCCTGCTTCTAGACCCTCTCCTTTCAAATCTATCTTTAACAAAGCTTCCTGAGTGTTATTCCTTTTGACATATCACATTCCTGCTCCAGAAGCTTCAGATCTAGAGCCTCTAAGATCAGCTTCAAATTCCTGTTTGGAGTTTCTTCATCATTAGGATGAAAGAACAATAGCATTTACCACCAGGGTTATTGTGAGGATCAAATGAGATAATTAATACTTGTAATGTCCCTTCCTTCCTTCCTTCCTTCCTTCCTTCCTTCCTTCCTTCCTTCCTTCCTTCCTTCCTTCCTCTCTTCCTTCTTT
>NW_025389693.1:0-7817 GCF_016433145.1 Gracilinanus agilis | reverse complement strand
AACAGCAGAAGAAATAGAATACCTAAATAATCCCATATCAGAAAAAGGAATTGAACAAGCCATCAAAGAACTCCCTAAGAAAAAATCGCCAGGGCCTGATGGATTCACAAGTGAATTCTATCAGACATTCAAAGAGCAACTAATCCCAATACTATACAAATTATTTGATATGATAAGCAAAGAAGGAGCCCTACCAAATTCCTTTTACTACACAAATGTGGTACTGATTCCAAAGCCAGGGAGATCAAAAACAGAGAAAGAAAACTACAGACCAATCTCCCTAATGAACATAGATGCAAAAATCTTAAATAGAATACTAGCAAAGAGACTCCAGCAAGTAATTAAGAAGATCATCCACCATGATCAGGTGGGATTTATACCAGGAATGCAAGGTTGGTTCAACATTAGGAAAACCATCCATATAATTGACCATATCAACAGTCTAACAAACAAAAATCACATGATCATCTCAATAGATGCTGAAAAAGCCTTTGACAAAATACAGCATCCATTCCTATTGAAAACACTGAAAAGTATAGGAAGTATAGAAGGACCTTTCCTAAAAATAATAAACAGTATATCCCTAAAACCATCAACAAACATCATATGCAATGGGGATAAATTAGAAGCCTTCCCAATAAGATCAGGAGTAAAACAAGGATGCCCATTATCACCTCTATTATTCAACATAGTACTAGAAACACTAGCAGTCGCAATTAGAGAAGAAAAAGAAATTAAAGGTATCAAAATAGGCAAGGAGGAGACTAAGCTATCACTCTTTGCAGATGATATGATGGTCTTCTTAAAAAATCCTAGAGAATCAACTAAGAAGCTTGTAGAAATAATCAACAACTTTAGCAAAGTTGCAGGATACAATATAAATGCACATAAATTATCAGCATTTCTATACATTTCCAACACACTAGAGCAGCAAGAAGTAGAAAGAGAAACACCATTCAAAATCACCCTAGACGATATAAAATACTTAGGAATCTACCTACCAAAACAAACACAGCAATTATATGAAAACAACTACAAAACACTTTCCAAACAAATAAAACTGGATCTAAACAATTGGAAAGCCATTGATTGCTCATGGGTAGGACGAGCTAACATAATAAAAATGACAATTCTACCCAAATTAATTTACCTATTTAGCGCCATACCTATCAAGCTACCAAAAAACTTCTTTACTGAATTAGAAAAAAACTATAACAAATTTCATTTGGAATAACAAAAGATCAAGAATATCAAGGGAAATAATGAAAAAAATGTGAAGGAAGGGGGCCTAGCAGTAGCAGATATTAAACTATACTATAAAGCAGCAGTCATCAAAACAATATGGTCCTGGCTAAGAGATAGAGAGGAGGATCAATGGAATAGACTTGGGGTTAATGACATCAGCAAGACAGTGTATGATAAACCCAAAGAGTCCAACTTTTGGGACATGAATCCACTATTTGACAAAAACTGCTGGGAAATTTGGAAAACATTATGGGAGAGATTAGGTCTAGATCAACATCTCACACCCTACACCAAGATAAATTCAGAATGGGTGAATGACTTGAATATAAAGAGGGAAACTATAAACAAGTTAAGTGAACACAGAATAGTTTACTTGTCAGATCTATGGGAAAGGAAAGACTTTAAAACCAAGCAAGAGTTAGAGAAAATTACAAAATATAAATTAAATGGTTTTGATTATATTAAACTAAAAAGTTTTTGTACAAACAAAAACAATATAGTCAAAATCAGAAGGGAAACAACAAATTGGGAAATAATCTTTATAACGAAAAACTCTGACAGGGGTCTAATTACTCAAATATACAAGGAGTTAAACCAATTGTATAAAACATCAAGCCATTCCCCAATTGATAAATGGGCAAGAGACATGAATAGGCAATTTTCAGGTAAAGAAATTAAAAGTATCAATAAGCACATGAGAAAGTGTTCCAAATCTCTAATAATTAGAGAAATGCAAATCAAAACAACTCTGAGGTATCACCTCACACCTAGCAGATTGGCTAAAATGAAAGAAGGAGAGAGTAATGAATGTTGGAGGGGATGTGGCAAAATTGGGACATTAATGCATTGCTGGTGGAGCTGTGAACTGATCCAGCCATTTTGGCTGGCAATTTGGAATCATGCTCAAAGGGCCATAAAAGAATGCCTGCCCTTTGATCCAACCATACCATTGCTGGGTTTGTACCCCAAAGAGATCATAGATAAACAGACCTGTACGAAAATACTTATAGCTGAGCTTTTTGTGGTTGCAAATAACTGGAAAAGGAGGGTATGTCCTTCAATTGGGGAACGGCTGAACAAACTGTGGTATATGCGGGTGATGGAATACTATTGTGCTAAAAGGAATAATAAACTGGAGGAGTTCCAGGTGAACTGGAGAGACCTCCGGGAACTGATACAGAGCGAAATGAGCAGAGGCAGAAGAACATTGTACACAGAGACTGATATACTGTGGTAAAATTGAATGTAATGGACCTCTGCACCAGCAGCAATACAGTGACCCAGGGCAATTCTGAGGGATTTATGGTAAAGATGCTACCCATATTCAGAGGTAGGACTGCAGGAGAGGAAACATATAAGAACAACAACTGCTTGAACGCATGGGTCCGGGTGGACTTGATTGAGGGTGTGGACTCGAAACTACCACACCAATGCAACTACCAACAATTTGGAAATAGGTCTTGATCAAGGACACATGACAAAACTAGTGGAAATGTGCATCAGCCATGGGTGGGGGGAGTGCGGGGGGCGAAGTGGAAAGGAGGAGCATGAATCTTGTAACCATGTTAAAAATGAATATTAATAAATGTTTGGAAAAAAATATCTTGGTGTAGGGTATGAGATGTTGATTTAAACCTAATCTCTCTCATACTGTTTTTCAATTTTCCCAGCAGTTTTTGATCAAATAATGGGTTTTTGTCCCAAAAGGTAGAATCTTTGGGTTTATCGAACACTAGTTTGTTGAGGTCCTTTACCTCAAGTCTATTCCATTGATCCTTCCTTCTGTTTCTTAGCCAGTGCCATAGTGTTTTGATGACTACAGTTTTATAGTACAGTTTAAGATCCAGTACTGCTAGGCCTCCATGCCTCATTTTTTTTCATTAGTTTCCTTGATATTCTTGAACTTTTGTTCTTCCAAATGAACTTTGTTATTTTTTCTAATTCAGTCAAAATGTATTGGTAGTTTGATAGGTATGGCATTGAATAGGTAAATTCATTTGAGTAGGATTGTCATTTTTATTATATTAGCTCATCCTAACCATAAGCAGTTGATGCTTTTCCAATTATTTAGATCTAGTTTTAATTGTGTCGAAAATGTTTTGTTTTTTTCTAATTCTATAAAAATAGTTTCTTGGTATATTGATATGTATGACACTGAATAAGTTAATTATTTGGGGAGGATTGGCATTTTTATTATATTACCTCTTCCTACCCAGGATAATTAATGTTTTTTCCAATTATTTAGATCTAGTTTTAATTGTGTGCTAAGTGTTTTATAGTTGTTTGTCTTGACAAATAGATTCCTACCTATTTTATATTGTCTAGGGTGAATTTAAATGGAATATCTTTTTCTAACTCTTGCTGCTCAGTTGTGTTGGATATGTATAGAAATGCTAATAATTTATGTGGGTTTATTATATATATCCTGCGACTTTCCTAAAGTTGTTGATTATTTCCATTAGCTTTTTAGTTGATTCTCTAGGATTCTTTAAGTAGACCATCATATATCATCTGCACAAAGTTAGAGTTTAGTCTCTTCATTGCCTATTTTTATCCCTTCAATTCCTTTTTTATTCTCTAATTGCTACTGCTAGCTTTTCTAGTACAATGTTAAATAATAGAGGTGATAATGGACATCCTTGCTTCACTCCTGATCTTATTGGGAAGGCTTCTAATACATCCTTATTGAAGAATCAAGTTTTCATCTGTTTATTATTTTTAGGAAAGGCCCATCTATTATTATACTTTCTAGTTTTTTCAATGGGGATGAGTGTTGTATTTTGTAAAAGGCTTTTTCTGCATTTATTGAGAAAATTATTTGATTTCTGTTGGTTTAATTGTTGTCAATTATGTGAATGGTTTCCCTAATATTAAACCATTCTTGCATTCTTGGTATAAATCCCACCTGATGATAGTATATCACTCTCATGATGACTTGATGGAGTTATTTTTGCTAGTATTCTATTTAAGATTTTTGCATCTATGTTCTTTAAGGAGATTAGTCTATAGTTTTATTTCTCTGTTTTTAGTCTGCCTGACTTTGGAATCAGTACAATATTTGTGTTATAAAAGGAATTTGGCAAAACTTCTTAACTTATTTTGTCAAATAGTTTCCATGGTGTTGGGATTAGTTCTTTAAATGTTTGATAGAATTCACTTGTGACTCCATCCAGCCCTGTAGATTTTTCTAAAGGAGTTCCTTGATGGCTTGTTCAATATCTTTTTTTGAGATGGGATTATTCAAGTATTTTATTTCTTCTTCTGTTAATCTAGGCAGCTTATATTTTTGAAAATATTCATGCATTTCACCTAGATTGTTATATTTATTGCCATGTAATTGGGCAAAATAGTTCTTAATAATTATCTTAATTTCCTCTTCATTAGAGGTAAGATTGCCTTTTTCATCCTTGATACTGTTAATTTGATTTTCTTCTTTCTTTTTTTTTTATTTGATTAACCTGTACTTTATCTGTTTTATTTTTTTAACATAGTAGCTCCTAGTCTTATTCATTAGTTCAGTAGTGTTTTTTTGCTTTGAATTTTATTAGTTTCTCCTTTGATTTTTATGATTTCCAACTTAGTGTTATTTTGGGGATTTTTAATTAGTTCTCTTTCTAGTTTTTTTAAGTTGCATACCCAATTCATTGACCTCTTACCTTGATCTACGCACTCAGGGATATACATTTTCCCCTGATTACTTCTTTCGCTGCATCCCTTAGATTTTGATAAATTGTTTCTTCATTGTCATTCTCTTCAATGATATCAGTGATTGTTTTTTTTTTAATTTGTTCTTTGACCAACCATTTTTGAGGAATTAAATTATTTAGTCTCCAATTAGTTTTGAATCTGCCTTTCCACAAGCCTTTATTGATTGTGATTTTTATTGCATCATGCTCTGAAAAAATTATGTTTATTATTTCTGCTTTCCTACATTTGCTTGCAATGATTTTATGATTTAGTACATGGTCAGTCTTTTAATATGTGCCATGGTGGTGCTGAAAAGAAGATATATTCGGTTTTATCCCTATTTATTTTTCTCCAAATATCTATTATCTCTAATGTTTCTAATATTTCATTCACTTCCCTTACCTCTTTCTTATTTATTTTTTGGCTCGACTTATCTAGTTCTGATAGAGGAAGGTTAATGTTCCCCGCTATTCTGGTTTTACTATCCATTTCTCCTTAAGTTCCTTTAGTTACTCCTTTAGAAATCTGGAAGCTGTACCATTTTGGTGCATATATATTAAGTATTTATATTTTTCATTATTTATACTACCTTTCATCAAGTTGTAATAACCTTCCTTATTCTATTTAATGAGATCTATTTATGCTTTAGCTTTGTTTGAGATCATGATTGCTATCCCTGCCTTCTTTGTCTCAGTTGTAGCTCAGTAAATTCTGTTCCACCCTCTAACATTTACCCTCTATATGTCTACCTATCTCAAGTGTGTTTCTTGTAGACAACATATGGCAGGATTCTGATTTTCAATCTATTCTGCTATTTGCTTCCTTTTTATTGACAAATTCATCCCATTCACACTCACGGTTATGGTAACTGTCAGTGTATGTCCCTCCATTTTGAGAGGAGGTCACACTGAGTCCCTCTGGATTTCTAGTAACAAACTCTGGGGGATGACAGGGGATGGGTGCACACATGCCATAGTTTCACACCATGGGCTACTGAAGATTGAGAGACTAGGGCAAAAATATGATAAAACTATATGAGTTGATTACTAGGAGGAATTATGTGGATGATGAATCCTCAAAAGTGGAGGAACAATTGGACAAGTAGAGGGAGAAGCACTAGAAAGCCATATCATTGAAGCCACTAGAGGAGAAAATATTCAGTATTCAGGAGGAGAGGAAGATCAGCAACTTTCAAATGATCCAGAAAGGTGAAGAAGGATGAAAACTGAGAAAAGAACATTACATTTTGGGAAATTAATAGATGATTGTTCACTTTAGAGAAAGCAATTTCAGATGAGTGATGAAGTGGGATGGTAAATTACAAAAGGCTTAAGCATGAAAGAAAAATAGGGAGAGACTTTTCTAGGAGCTTTTTTTATGATAGGAAGGAGAGACATAAGGCAGTTGTTTGAGGAATTAGCAGGGCCTAATACAGTTTTGTTTTTGTTTGTTTTGTTTTTTTAGAATGTGATCCACAACATGCAAGGAACAAGAAAAGGGTGAAAGATTGAAGATCAGAGAGGAGATGATAGTGATTATGGTGGCATTTGCTGGAGAAAATGGGAAGGAAAAGGATCACGGACTTGGGTTTGGCTACTAGAAGTTGAATGTGGTTATATGAGCTACGGAACAAAATATAGATTAAAAAGAGTTTCTTGTTTTTTAAAATAATCTTCACCTTCCATCTTAGAGTTAATGTTATGTATCAATTCAGAGGACTGGAAAAGTCTAGACAATTAGTTAAGTGACTTGACCAGTCACCTATCTGAGAAGTATCAGAGTTCAAATTTGAACCCAGAACCTTCTGTCTCCAGGTCTAGCTTTCTATCCACTAAGATACCTAACTGCCCCTTATAAACAGATTTTTATATCCTTTATTGTGACAATATCTGATACACTTTTTCACTTTGACATACATTTTAAAAAGTGCTTAACTAATTAGACAGTACACAATTTGGGTGCCCATAGTAAATATCAAGCTGACACAAACATTTCATTATTTTTCAGGTAGTTTAATATTAGTTAGGTTCATTGAGAGGCTCCTTCTCATAGAGTGGAAGAAAACATTCACTTTATTTAATTCAATAAACATTTCATAAATGCATACAGTGAACAAGGCAATGTTTTCTAAACTTCTTAGGGTTTGTATCAGCTTCTTGGACTTTCTCTTTATACCAAGTCCCTTAGATTTTTTTATAATTTTCCTTTAGATGTTCTCTGTCTCTTGATTCTGATGTATTTGGCACTCAGTCCTCTAAGATCTATATTGAGACAGGATATTTGTGGTTAATAGCCAGAAAGTTACTGTTTTTCTACCACTTGAAGGGCCAACCACAACTCTTGGGTGGCCAACATAAATCATAAAATTTAATGAAGAAGACCAAAAATGTGTTATTTATGCTTTTTTCTCTTAGGATTTAAGAAATTGAAGGAAATGTGGAGATATAGATCAAGAAGTAGAACTATAGAAAGGGGAATTACTTACCCAAGGTCACAACATTAAATAACATCTCAATTTTTCACTAAGGTGAATGTCAATAGCATATTATATTCTTCAGGCCTAGATAGAAAGGAAGATAGTCCTTTTCTGTAATGTTTAAATGACTGGAGGTAAGACAGAGAAATGTATCACTGGAATAGTCCTTTGAGGTCAACTAGCCAATATCTATCCTCAGGAAACATGACCTCTAAATTATGTGAAACTAATGAGATTGTGCTTTGCCTTTAAAAGCTCCCATAGTATAAGACTTTGTGATCTCTTAAACAATTTGTCAGTTCAATTCAATAAACATTTTTAGAGAACCTCTCTCTCTCTCTCTCTCTCTCTCTCTCTCTCTCTCTCTCTCACACACACACACACACACACACACACACACACACACACA
>NW_025389692.1:0-6867 GCF_016433145.1 Gracilinanus agilis | reverse complement strand
TGCTAGATGGATAATGGATGATTGATGGATAGATGAATGGATGGATGGATGGATAGACGGATGGATCACTCCGTGGAAGTACTGGGAGAGATATGCATGGATAGCTAGGTGATGGACAGATGCATAGATGATGGATGGGTGGACTGCTGGTGGATGGATGACAGGCAGATGGAGGGATGGGTGGCCAGATGAATGAAGGAATGGATGAATGACTGATAATTAGGTGGATAAATGGTAGGGTGATAGAGGAGAAGCATGAGAGGTTGACCAAGGATGGATGGTTGACTTACGAATAAGAATGGAGAGATGAACAAACAGATGCATAAGAGTAACTAGCCAATGGAAAGCCAATACTAAATGGATGGGCCGCCCGCACCTGCCTCATGCTTGAGCTCCCATTGGGACAGCCTCATCCCTCTATTTTCCACGTTCCCGACTCCAGACTTCACTTTCGGAGCGTCCTAGACCCCAGCGGGAGGGTCCCTCTCCTTCAGGAAGGTGCACTCTGTCCTGGGCAGCCAGAGCCAGGACCCCCGGAGGCTAAGGACAGCACGACTGCCCGGTTCGGCCCTGGGTCTGGAAGCTGGGCAGCCTCCTCCCACCCAAGCCCCAAACCCTCCTCACCCAGAGGGAGCTCAGAGGGGAGAAAGTGAGTCCTCCTCCTCCTCCCTCAGCCTGGCCCCAGCAGCCTTGACCTCAGTTGTTTGGAAACAGGCCGAGTAAGCCAAGCTGTTTGTCTTTCCAGGCCGCTATCTCCAAAGGCAGCCGAGCCAGTGACGCTGACTCCTCCCCAGCGCCAGCCTTCCCCCTTCCCCCAGCCTGCCCCGAAGGAGCCCTTCAGAGGTCATCTGAGTTCTGGGAACGTCAGAGCTGGGCAGGGCCTTGGAGGTCATCTAATGTGTGTGTGTGTGTCGCTGCTTGGCGCGCGCACACACACACACACACACACACACACACACACCCCTTCTTGTACAGAGGAGGAAACCAAGGCCGGGGGAGAGGAGGGTCACCCACAAAGTCCTCCCTCCAACCAGAAGCAAGGCCTCAAGGCCCGCCGGCACAGTGCTTGGCCAGGAAAGGGGGGGCTCCCTTCCGGGCTTTAGGGATCCCAAGAACATCGCTAGGAGAGCCCTTTGGGGGCAGCTGCTCCTGGGGTTCCCGAGGCCTGCCAACTTCCCGGCCGGGGACCCCGACTCCAGCTGCTGTGGCCTTAGTGGCCCAGCTGGAGCCGCCAAATTCACAAAGCACGATCCGCTCCTTGAGTGACCCCCGGGGACAGCAGCCTCGGGCCCCCTGGGGAGGAGAGGAGAGGAGAGGACCCCTGCTCAGCCCTGACCTCGGAAGCCCGAGGACCCCACGGCCAGCCCATGCCAGGCCCCTCGGGGCCTGCGGTCAGCCCTCCCCGGTTCCTGTTGGTCACTGGAGATCTCGGCCCTGGGAATCCAAGGCCCCGGGAGCCTGGGACAGCCTCGGCCTAGTTACCGCCAGGCCTGGGCCTGCTGGCGCCCCTGGGGCAGGCCCTTCCCCGGGGGTCAGTGCCATCCCCACGCCAGCCTGGCCGCCTCTTGAGGACAGAGCCTCGGCCCCCCTCTGTCCCATCAGACCCCTGCGAGCTCCTGAGGACAGGGCTTGGGGCTCTTCCCCTTCTGCCCCTCCAGCCTGGAAGCACCCACGGGAGCAGGGCCCGGGGCTGCCCCGCATCTCCCTTTCCCGCTCCCTCCCCCAGATCGGAAGCTCCCCGAGGGCAGAGTCTGGGCCTTCACCCCCTCCAGAGGGCTCCACGATGGGGTGCGACGAGTGACAGTGACTGCAGGGTAAGGGGGGCCAAAGGGGCGCAGCAGGGCTCGGGGTCAGGAGAGCACATTTCCTCCCCCCACCCCCGGCCTGGCTTCCTCGGCTCTGGCTTGTCCCCCCCTCAGGCCGTGAGCCCAGGGCCTCCCTCGGCCTCCTTGGGGTCCTCCGGAGCCCGGCCCTACCCTGAGCTGGGGGGCCGGGGAGGGCAGAGCTCTGGAAAGTCAAACAATGGAAAAACTGGGCTCCTGCCAAGGCTGCAGGTGCGGGTGCTCCCACGGCCCGGGGGGAGAGGAGGGAGGGCCGGGGGGCTGCGGGGACTCCAGGGTCGAGCCTGCCCACCCTTCTGCCCCAGCGAGCCCCTCCGACTGGAAGGAGAGGAGAAGAGCGGACGTGGGAGCTGGGAGGGAGCCTAGAATGGGGGTCAGGGCACGAGGGGCCTTAGAACAGGGGCCCAAACCCTGCCCCCTCCTGTGGCGCGGCCTTCTTGGGTGCGGAGGCTCCTCCTGACGAGCACCCGAGGCCGTGCCGCCTGGCCTAGGCTGCCTTCCCAGCCCTGTCCCCGGCCCCATCCGCCCTTCCTCCTGCAATCTGTGGTCCAGCCAGACCAGCCTCCCATCTCCCTGCATTTGCCCCAGGTTCACCAAGCCCTCCTTTTCCTCCTGGCTTACTGAGGCTCGATGATGCAGCGATAGAACGTGGGCTTTACGTGTGTTTTCTCACTTGGGCCTCACCCTGGCAAGGCGATGCTTTTACCTCCATATTACAGATGAGGAAACTGAGGCCACACTGGCCCAGGGTCCTGCGGCTAGATCATAAGTGCTGGAGGGTGGATTTGAACTTGGGTCTTTCTGGCTTGGGCCTCTGCTCGCGTCCTGGTCTGGCTCCAGCCTCCCGTCCACGGGAGCCTTTCCTGACCCCCATCGGCCGCCGCTGCACCCGCGATAAGAGCATGACAAACGGCTGCCAATGCCCGCGCCGCCTCCCCGGGCCTGGCACCGGTGGGCTCTTCCCAGAGGCCTTTGGGTGGCGGATGGCCAAGGGCCGACTGGGAGCGCCCGCTGGGAGGGCCCCCACGAGCCTGGCACCTTCCAGGCGGCTCCTGCCGCCGTGGGCACCGCCGTGGGCACTGCTGTGGGCACCGCCGTGGGAGAGCGCAGCCCAAATCCTCGTGCCGAGCGTCGAGAGACAGGGAGGAGGGGGCGCCGCTCCCGGGCGGCACACGGCCTCCGGGCCTCCACAGGGCAGACCGGGGCCGGGGCCGGAGGATCCGGAGAGGAGTCTCGGGGACGTCTCCCGCGGGTGCCCCGCGGCGCCGAGCCCGTGGACAGAGAGCCAAGCCAAGCGGGTGACGGCGTCGCCCTCGCAGAGGCCGGGTCAGCCTCGAGCGGCGCCCGTGATCGTAATGACGGTGACGGTGGTCAGCGGCGGCCTTTGCGTGGCGCTCGGGGCGCCGGGAGGCACTTTGTTCCCGCGGCAGCCTGGGAGGTCAGTGCTGGCTGCAGCCCCATTTTACAGATGAGGAGACGGAAACTAAAAGGCCCACCCAGGGCCGCCCTGCCAGGGAGCGCCTGACACTAGATGTGAACCACCGGCTCCCTCTGTGAGCCCCAGAACACGGCGGACCCCGTCTGTCAGGAGAGGGAGGGACAAACAGACAGAGACAGACTGAGAGAGGCGATAAAGAGAGGAGAGAGACAGAGGCAGAGACAGAGGGGGAGAGACAGACAGACAGACAGACACAGAGGGAGAGGGAGAGAGAGGAGGGGGAGGGAGAGACAGACAGACAGACAGACAGACACAGAGGGAGAGGGAGAGAGAGGAGGGGGAGGGAGAGACAGACAGACACACAGACACAGAGGGGGAGGGAGAGACAGACAGACAGACAGACACATGGCAGAGCCTCTGAGCGAGCGTGCCCCGAGGTCGAGGCCGTGCACGTGTGTCTGTCTGTCCGGCTGTGGCACAGATCGTCAGTGAGGGGTGCGGTGCCGCCCCATCTCTGGGCACGCTTGGCAGCGAGTCCGGCCCCGGGGGGCGGGCAGGGAGGCACATCCGGGTCCGGCCTGTCTTGGCCGCCTCTTCCCCGGCCGCCTCCTTCCCTGGGCCCCTGCCCGCGGCCGTCACAAACCTGTCTGACGGGCTGGCTCGGGGTGAGGCCGGTCCCCACGTCACTGCTGACTGAGGGCTCGGCCCCAGCTGGCGCTGCCTTGGGCCGACGCCAGGCCGTCCTTTCCCTCCTGGCTGCTGCGCCTTCTGCCCACTCCCCCCCCCCAGAGGGAAAGCCCCCGAGGGGTCCGCCAGCCTCCAGCCTCTTCCCTTTCCAGTCCCACCTGGTCACCCTGACAGAAGCCTCTCCCGAGGGCCACCCGCTCCCGCCGAGCTTCAGGGAGCGTCTCCCTGTCATGCGTGGGACGGAGGCCCTCCGTGTGGCGGCTCTGACCCTGCTCCGTGCGGCCCCGGCCTCCCTTTCCAGCCCCATCTTTTCCTTGGCCTCTGGGCCTCAGCCAAACTGGCCACGTGCCTCCCCTTTGCCCCAAGTGCCCTCCCCAGCCGGGCCTCCCTGTGGCGGGCCGGGCCGCCATCTCCTTCGAGGGGGGCTCTGCAGGCCCTCCCCGGCTCTCTTCCCCTTCCCCTGATGGTGGTTCCTCTAGCCTGGCCTCCTGGCGTGGGAGGCCGCTCCCGCCCCCGGCCCCGGGCGACATCCTGCAGGCGAGGCCCCTTGTCTGAGATCAAAGGCCTGAACGGCCTGGACCAGGGCGGGTTGGGTGAAGGCGCTCAGTAAGCCCCAAAGACCAGGGAAAGGGGAGCCCTATGGATTCCGCCCTCCCCGCCCTGCCTCAGCTTCCCCATCTGGAGCTCCCGAGCCGTTCCCCGGCCCAAAGGGCTCTAGAAGTTCTAGGGGCAGCGGAGGCTGGGCCGGAGTCCAGAAGAGAACGGCGGCCTCCAGCCTCGTCTCCGGCGCTGCGGCCCTCGTACCTCCGCTGGTGCCCTGGGCCGGGGCTTCCGGCTGGCCAGGCGAACCCCCCAGCTGGGGCCCGACAGGCCCGCACACGCGGGCGCCCGCCTCGCCCCGCGGCTCTGAGCTCCCCTTGGGGTCACGGCGACGCTGGCTCCCGCCCAAGTTTCGTGTTGACGCCCCTGGGAAGGCGGGTGAGTCACCGAAGCCTCCCTCCATCCACAGGAGGGGAGGACGGAGGCCTGGCCCTTCCCTGAAGCGATCCCAGAGTCACGGCCCAAACCAGGGCTCCCCCTCAGCCCCCCGCACTGGGGCGTCAGGCCCCCAAATTCCCCGGCCAATGAATCCCAAAACAGGGCGAGCCTTCCAGACGGAGACGCCGAGCCCAGCTGGGAGGAAACCCACCCCTCTGGGTGTCCCTTTGCCCCTGTGCGCCCCACCAACGGGATGAGGCTCACTCAGGCAATCAGGGCCTTCATTAAGATGGAAAGGCCCCTCCGGCGGCCACATTCCAGGGCAGCTCAGAGCTCCGGCCTCTGCCCCGGGGCTCAGCCAGCTCGGGGAGAGCCTCGAGCGGCCCTTTGGGAGACGTTCCCTCCCGGAGCCTCCTGACGCGGCAGCCTCCCGGCCCTGCCTGCTGACGGGCCCCCCCTGGGCCCCCTCCTCTTCCCCACCACAAGGCCCGGCAGAGCCGGCAGACCGATGCAGGGCCTCCCGGCAGAGCTCGGCCCGGCCACCGGAGGGGAAGCCTTCCGAGAGCTGGGCAGGCGCAGGAGGGCGGCGGGCACGGGCCGGGGTGTGCGTGGAGCTCGCGTCCCCCGAGAGACTTGTTCGCCTGCCCGGAAGGCCCGAGCCCTGCCCGTCCCACCCCCCGCTCGGACCACCCCCTGCCCGAATGCCGAGGAGGGAGCGCCGGGGCCCTGGGGTGCCGGGGAGGGCCGGACTCCCCTCCACGGCTGGGGCGACGCCTCCACGGCGTCTGCGGGCACGATGGGCCCCGGGGGGAGGTCCCGGCCTCCACAGGTGGGAACTCTGGGCCCCGGCAGGAGTTCCTGCTCCTCGGCGTGAGCTGAGCCTGGTCTGGGAAGGGTGCCGGCAAGTCCTCGCCTTTCCCGTCTGTGAAAGGGGGGCTTCCCCACGGGGCCAAGACGGGTTTGGGGGCGCAGACTCTCTCCTAGGCCCAGCCTCCACACGCAGGGCCCACTAGAGGCCGCAGCCCAAGTGGACCCACGAATTCTCTGGGCTTCTGCTCCGCCACTTGGACCCGCCAGCAGGCCAGGGTAGAGCCGGGACGGCGATTGTGGTCTTTGTTGCTGTTCCTGGCGGCTAATGGCCACGGTGAGCCCCGCGGGGGTGACGGAATCACACTGTGAGGTGACAATTAGGCTCCCCCCCCCCCCCCGTAATTAGCGCCTCCCTTCCCGCTCGCCGCTCACCTCCGGAGAAACAGATGCTGTTTTCTCACCTGTTCACACGGGCTCCCCAAAGCGGGTGAGAACAAGATCTAAAGGGAGCACTCGGACATTCAGCAGGTCACCCCTGGGGCCCCCCAAGGCCCAGACTGGTCCTGACAGGGTGGCTGGGCCTGGGGCCAGCCCGAGGCCAGCCCAAACACTTTCCCCTTCAGGGGCCGGCCCGAGGCACCTGCTCTGGGGAGCCCCAGTGACTGCTGGGCCCCGACAGGTCCTCCACTGCGGAACCCCCAGGGAACAGCGCTGGTCTGCGGCCTCCAAAAGAGAAAGAGGCTCCGGAGCTGTCCCAGGACGGACTTGTGAGGAAGCAGGAACAGACTGCAGGCAGGAACCTCGATGGAGGAAAGTCCCTCACAGTGCCAGGGAAGAAGGAGAGGGGAGAGACACAGAGACACAGAGAGACACAGAGAGACAGAGAGACAGAGAGAGAGACAGAGAGACAGAGAGAGACACAGAGAGAGACACAGAGAGAGAGGAGGGGGGAGAGAGAGAGACAGAGAGACAGAGAGAGACACAGAGAGAGACACAGAGAGAGAGACAGAGACAGAGACAGAGAGAGGGAAGAAGGAGGGGGGAGAGACACAGAGACACAGAGACACACAGAGAGAGAGGAGGGGGGAGAGAGAGACAGAGACACAGAGAGAC
>NW_025389691.1:0-5229 GCF_016433145.1 Gracilinanus agilis | reverse complement strand
CTAGTATTCTATTTAAGATTTTTGCATCTATGTTCATTAGGTAGATTGGTCTGTAGTTTCCTTTCTCTCTTTTTAATCTCCCTGGCTTTGGAATCAGTACCATATTTGTGTCATAAAAGGAATTTTGTACGACTCCTTCTTTGCTTATCATATCAAATAATTTGTATAGTATTGGGATTAGTTGCTCTTTGAATGTCTGATAGAATTCACTTGTGAATCCATCAGGCCCTGGCGATTTTTTCTTAGGGAGTTCTTTGATGGCTTGTTCAATTTCTTTTTCTGATATGGGATTATTTAGGTATTCTATTTATTCTGCTGTTAATCTAGGCAGTTTATATTTTTGTAAATATTCGTCCATATCTCCTAAATTGTTATATTTGTTGCCATATAATTGGGCGAAATAGTTCTTAATGATTGCCTTAATTTCCCCTTCATTAGAGGTGAGGTCTCCCTTTTCATCTCTTATACTGTCAATTTGGTTTTCTTCTTTCCTTTTTCTTATTAGATTGACTAGTACTTTGTCTATTTTATCTGTTTTTTCAAAGTACCAGCTTCTAGTCTTATTTATTAATTCAATAGTTCTTTTACTTTAGATTTTATTAATTTCTCCCTTGATTTTTAGTATTTCTAATTTAGTTTCCATCTGGGGATTTTTAATTTGCTCACTTTCTAATTTTTTCAGTTACAAGCCCAATTCATTGATCTCTGCCCTCCTTAATTTCTTAATATATGCACTCAAGGATATAAATTTCCCCCTGAATACTGCCTTGGCCGCATCCCACAGAGTTTGATAGGATGTCTCATCATTGTCATTTTCTTCAATGAAATTATTGATTGTTTCTATGATTCCTTCTTTGACAAATTGGTTTTGGAGAATCATATTATTTAATTTCCAATTAGTTTTTGATTTTCCTGTCCAGGTGCCCTTACTAATTATTATTTTTATTGCATTATGATCTGAGAAGGTTACATTTATTATTTCTGCTCGTTTGCATTTGTTTGCAATGTTTCTATGCCCTATTACATGGTCAATCTTTGTGAATGTACCATGTGCAGCTGTAAAGAAGGTGCATTCCTTTTTGTCCCTATTTATTTTTCTCCACATATCAATTAAATCTAATTTTTCTAGGACTTCATTCACCTCTCTTACCTCTTTCTTATTTATTTTTCGGTTTGATTTATCTAGATCTGAAAGAGGAATATTTAGATCTCCCACTAGTATGGTTTTACTATCTATTTCCTTCTTGAGCTCTGCCAGTTTCTCCTTTATGGATTTGGATGCTATGCCGCTTGGTGCATATATATTGAGCAGTGTTATTTCCTCATTGTTTATACTGCCTTTAATCAGGATGTAATGACCTTCCCTGTCTTTTTTAATCAAATCTATTTTTACTTTGGCTTTGTCAGAAATCATAATAGCCACTCCTGCCTTCTTTTTCTCATTTGATGCCCAAAAGGTTTTGCTCAAGCCCTGAACCTTAAACTTGTGTATGTCCACCCATCTCATATGTGTTTCTTGTAGACAATATATGGTAGGATTTTGGTATCTAATCCACTCTGCTATTTGCTTCCGTTTTATGGGCGAGTTTATCCCATTCACATTCAGAGTTATAATCATCAGTTGTGCATTTGCTGACATTTTTGTTTCCTCCCCTATTCCTATCCCTTTTCCTTAAACTATATCCTTTAAAACCAGTGGTTAGCTATTAAGACCCTATCCCTTATCCCCTCCCTTGACTGAGTTCCCTTCCTACGCCCTCCCTTATTTTTCCCCCGCTTTTTGTTTTTAAAGGCCTTATCAATTCCCTCCCCCTTCTTCTCCCCTCCCTTTTTTTGACCTCCCCAATCCCCTATTTCCCTTGATTTATCCCCTCTGACTTTCTCAGAAGGGTTAGATAAGAGTTTTATTTCCCAATGGATTAGTATAGCTACTCTTCCCTCTCCGGGTTGATTACACTAAGTAAGGTTTGATTATTACCTCTTAATACTCTCTTCCACTCCTACTTATAATAGTATTTGTCCCCTCTCCTTCCCATACCCTCTTTGTGTGTAATAGAATATCCTATTTTTCTTATTCACTCAAATTTCTCTTGGTGTCCCCTGCTATTCACCCCCTCTTTCCCATCCCCCATGTCATCTTAGATTATTTAGTGTTCCACCCTCACCCTGTGAATTATTCTTCTGATTACTATAATAGTGGATACTATAATAGTGAATAGAGTTCACTACAGAGAATTATACATAACATTTCTCTACATAGGAATACATATAATTAGATATTACTGAGGCCCTTAGAAAGGCAAATTTAAAAATTATAAGTTTTCTTTCTTTCCCCTCTGTTTCTTATTTACCTTTTCATGTTTCTCTCGATTTTTGTGGTTGGATATCAAACTTTCAATTTAGCCCTGGTCTTTTCTGTGCAAATACTAGGAATTCTTCAATTTTGTTGATTGCCCATACTTTCCCCTGGAAATATATAGTCAATTTTGATGGGTAGTTGATCCGTGGTTGCAGGCCCAGCTCTCTTGCCTTTCTGAATATTGTATTCCAAGCCTTACGGTCTTTTAGCGTGGAGGCTGCCAGATCCTGTGTGATCCTGATTGGTGTTCCTTGATATTTGAATTGTCTCTTTCTGGCTTCTTGTAAGATTTTTTCTTTTGCTTGAAAGCTTTTGAATTTGGCAATAATATTTCTAACTGTTTTCTTCTTTGGATCGAATGTAGTGGGTGTTCTATGGATCCTTTCGATGTCTATATTGCCCTCTTGTTGTAAGACTTCAGGGCAATTTTGCTGAATAATTTCTTTTAGTACGGAGTCCAGGTTTCTATTAATTTCTGGTTTTTCTGGAAGACCAATTATTCTCAAGTTGTCTCTTCTAGGCCGGTTTTCTTGGTCTGTCACTCTCTCATTGAAATATTTCATATTTCCTTCTATTTTTTCAGTCTTTTGACTTTGTTTTATTTGTTCTTGTTGTCTTGAGAGATCATTAGCTTCTAATTGCTCGATTCTAGCCTTTAGGGACTGGTTTTCGGCTATAATCTTTTGGTTTTCCTTTTCAATCTGGTCATTTCTGGTGTTCAATTTGCTTATCAGTTCATTTGATTTCTGAGCCTCACTTTCCAATTGCAAGATTCTACCTTTTAAACTGTTATTTTCTTGCCAGATCTCTTCCATCTTCCTCAGAATCTCAGTTTTGAACTCTTCTATAGCTTGTGACCCGTTTTCCTTATTTGAAGAGGGTCTGGATGCTTGTTTGTTCTCCTCCTCTGTTTGCTCAGTTGTCTGAATTTTCTCTGTGTAAAAGTTGTCGAGGGTTAAAGACTTCTTTTTCTTGTTGTTTAGCTTTCTCTTCTGAACTTCCTGAGTCTGGGTAGCCATCATTAGCCCAGTAGCTTCTCAGCTTTATCCTCGCCGCGGTCTTTTGGCTTCTGAGGTCTGAGTTCTGGTTTTTTCCAAGGTCAAGCCCCCTGGTGTACCCCCTTGGTTGATCCTCTGCTGGAGGTTCCTTTACAAGTCTCAGGGTGCTGCTTCCACAGTCGTATACCCGTCTACGCTGGTTCCCCACTCAGGGTTTCAGAGTTTTGGCTCGTGGCCTGCGCCTGCGCTCTCCCGCGCTCAAATTTCGGGTGCGTTCTTTGGCTTATTGGGGTCCCAAATCTTGCTGCTCTCAGGAACAGGCCCTGTAGCTGCCAATGGCTTGATGGGTGCCCCAAACTTGCTCTATTTCTTTTTAACTGGCTTCAGCGCTATAGGTGGTGTGTGGGGAGGGGTTGGGGGTGGGGTGGTTTCTCAGCGCACGATTTAGTGAGAGCTGTTTCACCCCTTTATAGCATGGAAATGTCCCGATTCCACGTACCTTCCACGCTGCACCCTGTTGTGGGGTTCCTCCTTTCGTCTGGACTTGTTTTTATGTCCCCTTGAGGAGTTTTGTGTGTTTCGGTCAGGAGAGGTTAAGAGCTGCTTTTTACTCTGCCGCCCTCTTAACCCGGAACCTCATACTTAAGAAAATAACATTTTAAAAGATAGAATCTCCCAGGAGGAATTAGGAGTCCAGAAGTCAAATGAAACGATAAGAAAACTGAAAACCAGAAATAACCTGCTGGAAGCCATGAAAAGCAGGATAGACCAAAACGAAAAGGAAAATCAGAATATTATAGTGGAAAACCAGTCTTTAAAACCAGAATTGGGCAAGTAGAAGCTAATGATCTCACAAGACAGCAAGAATTAATGAAGTAAAGCAAAAAGATTGACAAAATAGAAGGAAACATGAAAAATTTCATTAAGAAAATGAATTATTTCGAAAACAGATCGAGAAGAGACTATTTGAAAACCCAGAAAGAAACAGAAACCTTGACATCATACGACAAGAAATTATCCAAGAAAACTGCCCTGATTTCTTGAACAATAGGGAAAAGTAGACATTGAAAGAGCCCATAGATCACTCTCTACACTAAATCCTTAAAAGACAACCCCCAGGAATGTAATTCCCAAATTCAAGAGCTTCTAAGCTAAGGAGAAAATACTACAAGAAGCCAGAAAGAGACAATTCAAATAGCAAGAAGCACCAATCAGGATTACACAGGAATTGATAGCATCCACACTAAATGACCACAAGGCTTGGAATATGATATTCAGAAAGGCAA
The DNA here is from genome assembly GCF_016433145.1 of Gracilinanus agilis. NCBI lineage: Eukaryota > Metazoa > Chordata > Mammalia > Didelphimorphia > Didelphidae > Gracilinanus > Gracilinanus agilis. Next base: position 586 of record NW_025389691.1, on the reverse strand, counting down.
GAGAACTCGGTCTACAACCAAGGATAACCTACCCTTCAAAACTGACTATATACTTCCAGGGAAAAATTTGGGCATTTAACAAAATAGAAGATTCCCAAGTATTTGTAAAGGAAAGACCAGAACTAAATGGAAAATTCGATGTCCAAAAACAAAACTCAAGAAAAACATGAAAAGGTAAACAAGAAAGAGGGGGAAAGGGCTTCAGTAAGGTCAAATTCCTTATATTCCTAAGTGTAAAAAGAATATTTTTTTAATTCTCAAAAATTGTATTTACTATCATAGTTGTTAGCAGAATTATCCACAGGTGGAGGTTTGTGTTATTTAAAATCACTTGGGACACTTGGAACTACATTTCCCGTGATCCTCCAATGGGTTTCCTGTTTTGGATTACGTATTCAAGGTGAGGGACTGTTTTAAATAGGGGGGGAAGTGACTTTGAACTTCCTCTTTAGCTACATGAGTGCGCAAAGATAGGAAAGGTAAAATGGCTGAGGTGAGAGTTTAAATACTTACAGGCGTAGTCTTATATATATATAAAAATTAGTATTTTAATTAAAGCCATGGCCACGCTGGTACCAGCGTGGCC
>NW_025389690.1:0-2247 GCF_016433145.1 Gracilinanus agilis | reverse complement strand
CCAGATTTCTTCCATCTTCCTCAGCATTTCACTTTTAAACTCTTCCATAGCTTGTGACCAGCTTTCATTTTTTGGGGGAGGTTTGGATTTTTGTTTTCCCTCCTCTGTTGTCTGGATTTTCTCTGTGTAGAAGTTATCCAGTGTTCCAGAGTTTCTCTTGATAGTCTTTTTTCTTCTGGGCTTCCTTATTGCTGGCCATTGTTAGCCCCGCCCCTTTTCAGCTTTGATTTGCACTCAGGGTCTGCCTGCGCCTTGCAAGCTCCCGGGGGCTCCAGTCTCCTTGTCCTCGGGGTCAGGCCTCCTGGCAGTTCCCGGTCTGCCCCTCTGCCCAAGGTTCCTTCAGCAGTCCTTGGGGCTGCTTCCACAGCCACGCTCAGGTCTGCACGGGGTCCTCACTGGAGGTCCAAGCCTGGGCTGGAGATAGTTATTCAAGCCTAGGGCACTGCCTTTGCCTGCGCAGATGCTCTTAGGGCCCTGCCTTCACCCCAGAAGAAGGTAGTGAAAGTCTGTGGGCTGGAGATCTTTATTCGCACCTGAGGCGATGCCTTCAGCACTTGGGAAAGGCCGAGTTTTAGAGGCCTTTGTCCTGGCCAAGGCGGTGCCTTCACCCACGTGGACGCTTAGGGAAGGTGGTGCCCCCAGCCACTTGGGGTCCCTCATCTTGCTGCACACAGGTACAAGCCCCCGGGCTGCTGGTGATTATCTGGTTGCCCCAGTCCTGTTTTCACTCTTGTGCATTGGCGTTGTGCAAGGTGTAGGGGTGGGGGAGGGGCTTCTTCCTCTTGAGTTTTAGTGAGAGCAGCAGATAGTCTTAAAGCAAGGCTCCTTGAACTGAAATCTGTGCCCACTCTGTTCCAGAGAAATGGGCAGATTGGTAGACCAAGCTTTCCCCATTGTGGATACATGAGTCCCAGAGACAATGTTTTCCTTAGCAACTCTGGTAGGAAGCAGGGATACGTTTATTTTCATTAGGGAATTAGCATTGAGATGTGTTTTCCCCTATTTCTTTGTTTTTTAATTCTGTCCCAATGAAATATTTCATTATTTTGAAGTATGCTTCTTACTTTTTCTGCCATCTAGGTAAAAACTGAATGTATATGACTTTGTGGTCTCCTTTTTCCCATTTTACATGGTCACCACCCGAATTCAGAGCCTCATTACTTCTCACTTCCAATAGTCTCCAAAATGGAAGCTAGGTGGCATGGAGGCTAGAATGATTAACTCATTGTCAGAAAGATCTGAGTTCAAATTCTGTCTCAGGCACTTACTGGATATATGACCCCGACCAAGTCATTTAATCTTTCTGTCTAAATGGCCTGCTTATCAGATGACACAGATCTATGAAGTATAGCTTAAAAACTAGATGAGAGATCAAAAAAGATCTTGGCAGGCTAGACCATTGGGGGCAATTTTGATGAGATGAAAGTTAGAAATAAAAGCAAAAATTGACTTCAGAAAAGAAGGATGAGGGAGACTTCATTGGAACTGTGGATATTGGGGAGCTACATGGGCAACACAAGTCAATATGAGTATGATAGAGCTCACAAAATCATGGGCTGAATAAACAGAGCTAATGTATAGCCAATGTTGATTGAAGCATACTTCTGTTGTTGTTGAGTCATTTCAATTGTGTCCAACTGTTCATGGGCCCATTTGGGGTTTCCATGGCAGAAATACTGAGTTCAGATATCATCTTCTGAAGGAAACCTTTCCTGATCAACCAATTGCTAGTTCACTCCCTCCCACAGTACCCTATATATGCTTTCTTTGTGTGTGTAGATGTATGTATAGATGTCTTCACCTATGCTAGCTTCCACATCTGCTTAGTGTGTAAATAGAATTAGCTCAAGCCCATTCATAGTTAAAACTCTAGCCACCAGAGATGACGTCATCCCCACCTCCCTTAGTGGGGAGGGGAGATGAGTTACCCACATGTGACAATAAATAACAAATCAAGAACAAGGGACTGCCCTATGGGCAGTCCAAATCAATGTAGAGACTGCCATTTGCCCACTTGAATTAGAGGTGGATCCACAGGAAGTGACGAGAGACACCATCTCTTCAAGTATGTTGGTAACTTCCTGTTGGGGCAGTTCACGCTTTGAACTTGGTGCTGAAGGATCTCGGCTGAGACCTCAGGCAGCTTCCACTCTGAATGGTCACATGGGTAAGTTAGGCTGACTTCCTTGGCCTACCTTGGTCTTTCCAGACTCTTTCTCTATTTCCCTACCTTCTACCTTCCTAATT